>NC_056741.1:1218092549-1218165049 GCF_019279795.1 Protopterus annectens
ATGGGTTACCGCCTATGTGGTAATTTGTGGGCACATTGTTTTTGCCAAAGGGTATGACTATACACTTTTTGGAATTTAGCTTTAGACCATGGCTCTGGCACCAGTTATCCGTCTCTGTGAGACCTTTTTGAAGGATGTGTGTGTCAGCTGGAGAGTTTATTATGGCGCCCAGTTTGCAGTCATCTGCGAACTTGGTGAGCCATAGTCCTCCCACGTTGGCTTGTACCTCAGAAAAGTAAACACCGAACAAGACAGGTCCCAGGACAGAACCTTGTGGGACGCCACTTGTGACCGGTTGAGTCTGACATGGCTCCAGCAACTCTGACTCTGTGGGTTCTGTCTTTGAGCCAGTTTGCGGCCCATCTTGTGACATAGGAGTTTATATTTAGGCTGGATAGCTTATCTATGATGCCCGAGTGGGGTATTGTGTCAAATGCCTTTGCGAGGTCCAGATAGGCTGTGTGGACTACCTTCCCTTCATCTATGGCCTTGGTTACTGTTTCGAAGAAGTCGACCAGGTTCAAAAGGCAGGATCTGCCCTTGACGAAGCCAAATTGGGTAGGATCTAGTGTCTGTAGGTCCCCAATGTCTTTGTTTAGGAGTTCCATGATGATCCTCTCCACAGCCTTGCCGACTAGGCTAGTCAGGCTTATGGGGCGATAGTTTCCAGGGTCCGCAGAGGCGCCACCTTTGTGGAGTGGGACCACTGCTGCTGTACACCATTCTTAGGGCACATATCCTGTAGTGAGGCTGAGATTGTACAGCAGTTTTACTTGAGGGATTAGTTCTTCTTGGAGTTCATGTAGGATGCAACCCGGGATGCCATCGGGTCCCATGGAAGCAGTGTTTTTAAGCTTTGGAGAGGGCGGCCTTCACTTGAGCATCAGAGATGTTTGGGAGGCTGCACTCTGCCGGGATAGATACTTGCTCTTTTGGGGGGGTGGAGAAGTTTGCACTGAACCTGTCTGCCAGGATATTGGCCATGTCTGTGGGTTCAGTGTATCTTTTGTCGCTTAGAATCAACTCAGAACAAGTCTGGGAGTTGCATCCCAGGTTCCTAACATAACTGAAAAAAGCCTTATGATTATCTTTAGTGTCCTGTGCAATTTTTCTCTCGAAGCTGGCCTTGGAGGATTTTATGAGGGATCGTAATTTTTTGCTAGTACTGATCAGAGATGCCTTCACTTTTAGGGGTTTTGCTCTATCATGTAGTAACTTCCTCCTTCTGTTGTACAGTTTATTTATGGCTGGGGTCCACCAGACTGGACGCCTGCCTTTGGATGATTGGGTCTTTATTTTGTTTGGGATAGCACGATCCATGCATTCCTGGAGATGTCCGTAGAATTCGTTTATATAGGATTCTGCAGTTTGGGCAGTAGATTCCACTGGCCTTGGGGCCTTGAAGGATTCCACTTCGGTTTTGAGAAGTGGAAAGTTCGCTTTTGAGAAGTTTTTCACTGTGGTTTTCTGGGCTGAGGGTGGGGTCAGGATGTGGATATCCAGTGAGATTAATTTATGGTCTGATCTTACCAATGAGGGATATACTTCTGGTATGGAGCATAGAGTCCCCATGTTGGTAATGATCAGGTCTAGTATGTTTTCCCCTCTTGTGGGAGTGGTGACTAGTTGTTCCATAGCATTTGAGTTTATAAATTCCAGAAACCTTTGGGCTAAGGTGCTGGAGCTTGAGTAATGCTTCCAGTCTATGTTTGGGTAGTTGAAGTCACACCAATATAATGGTGTTCGGAGAGATCTTCATGTTCTCCAATGTTTTCAGGAAAGCCGAGTGGGATTCCTGACTTTGAGAGGGTGGTCTGTAGGATGCTATAAAGTGAAAAGCAGTCTTGCCCACTGTCAGTTGCACATGGATGGTCTCCGATACTTTGTGCAATGCCACTAACCTGGAGGTGTGGATATCCTTGATAAATATGGAAACTCCCCCTCCTTTTGTGGTTCGGTCCAGGTTTTGGGGCCGAAAAGCATAATATGAGGTATAACCTGGTAGTGCTGGGGTGCTCTCTGGAGCCTTGAACCAGGTTTCTGTCACTTGCACAGATATAGATGTTCTCCATACCGAGGATAGCTTTGAGTGCATGTATCTTGAGGTTAAGACTTCTGGCGTTTAGCAGCATTACCATATTTTAAGAATGGATCGCCTTAACAGGAAGGGCGGGGGCGTAGCCTTATTATACAAAGCAGGCCTCCAAGTTACACCACTTGATACTCACCCACTTTCTGACAGCAATACTGAAATTCTTATCATTAAGCTACAACTAAACATTAGTAAGTCCATCTACATTATATGCTCATATCTTCCTCCAGATAATAACATCACCTTCCCTTGAAAATATCCTTAGCTGGCTAACACTAACTATCCACAAGAAACCATTCTCCTAGGCGACTTTAATATAGACTGGAATACCTGTAATTCCAATAATCCATCTAACCACATAAACCTACATGGCTTCTTCCAAACTATCACTTCACCTACTCATATCCATACACCTACCAACAAAGAAACCACCCTAGATTGGATCCTTATAAATACTATCCACAACATATAGGACAGTTATCCTACTAGCTGACATTAGTTGATCACACTCTAACTTATATAATTCGACATGAGTAATATTATCAGTCCCTCAACTTTTAGAACTACTCGTTGCAATAAACATTTTAACCCAGAACACTTCCAGAATGAACTGAGTGTATGCAACTGGTCACCCTTAAAACACCTCCAACTAGATGAAACAGTGGCATACTTCAACTCTTAAGTTCCTTGAAATCTTGGACTTCCATGCCCCTTTTTGTAACTCTTAGGAACAGTACCAAAACTGCTCCTTGGCTTATGAAGGAAACTAGGGTTCAGGTTATGGATTATTCTGCTCAAATCTGGGGTTTAATGATGTTAAATTGGAGACGCAAGAAAAGAAGGTGGCGAGCTGTAGAAGGTATTTGATTCTGATGAAGTCTCTGGATAAGAGATGAAAGCGCTTAATCCGATATCTTTTGCGATGTGTGCTTTTTAATAAACTGTTGAAGTGAACGGCTGAGACTTGTGGATTTTTGAACTGGACAGCCTCTATTGGATGACTACCTGAAATTCATCATTTGGTGCAGTGTGTGTTTTTTGTGGATTATGAAGGAAACTAAGCAAAAGATTCTACTAAGATACAAAATTTTGGGCCAAATGGCGTACCTCTAAAACCCCATCAGATCATCTAAAATGTAAACAGCTTAGAAACTCAACTAAAGCATCAATACTACTGGACAAAAAAAAAAAACTTCTTTCAACTTCAACAATCCAATCAAAGTCCACAAAAATTCTGGTCAGGTATCAGACTCGTACATCCAGGCAACTCTAAAACACCAACTCCATCTGGAATTACCAACGACACTCCCAAACTAATTGCTGATTCCTTCAATACCATCTTCACTGAAGCTATCCAGTCACTTGCTAACTCTCTACCTCCTGTATCCTCTAATCTTTCATCATCTTTAAATAACTCACCACCCACTTTCCAACTCCAACCAGAGCCTACATCCCTTATCTGTACCCTCCTTCAAACACTTAAACCCTGTACCCACTCTGCTGACCTCTTACCTAAGTATCTTCAAATAGCAACTAAAGTTACTGCTTACCTTATCTCTAGCCTAATTAATAGAACCATCACTGAAGGCGCCATCCCATCCATCTGGAAAGTCTCACACAATTCCCCTACACAAAGGTGGCAACTCAATAGAACTTTCTAACTACCGTCTAATTGCCCTACTCTCTCCCATAGCTAAAATCATGGAAAAATGCATCCATCGGCAACTGCTAGACCACCTCCTCCAAAATAACATTTTAGCTAGCTCTCAACATGACTTTCGACCTTTCCATAACACCACTACAGCCCTCCTATCATTTTCTGACATTAACAAAAACCGTAACAATAACATCCTGTCCTCTGCTATCTTTATAGATCTTTCAAAAGCATTTGATATGGTTAACCATCACCTACTACTGAATATACTTAAGTCCCTTTCACTTGATAATCAAGCTCTACAGTGGATCAAGTCCTACTTAGATAACAGGCAGTGCTCTGGGACAACACTATCTTCCCACCTTCATGTCTCCCTTGGTGTACCCCAAGGTTCTATTCTGGGCCCTCTTCTATTCTCTATCTTTATAAACGATCTATCCACCAGTATCCCACATGCTATATCCATTCAATACGCAGATGACTCCACTTTAATCTCCTCAGCTACTGGGCCATCTGAACTGCAGTCCCTCATCCAAAATGCCTTTGAACTTGTTGAGGAACAGTTATTACAGCGTTGCCTCCTCCTTAACCCCCAAAAGACCAAACTACTGCTGTTACTCCCACACTCAAGTCCACCCCACTTCACTATTAAATCTAAAAATGGTAGTTATATCCACTGACACTACCACTAAACTCTTAGGAGTGGCAATTGACCACAACCTTAACTATGATACTCATATTAACACCACAATAAAATCAGTTAACCGAAAACTAGGCTCCCTCTATAGAATTAAACCCTTCCTTACTCACATAGCTAGAACTACTATTTTCCACACCCACCTCATCTCAACACTCTTTTATGCCTCCCCTATATATACAAACCTATCTAAAAGCAACCTCAACAAGCTGGCAATCTCCTACAACATTGTCAGATTTGCTACCAGCTCCCCAGTTAGATCCCACCATTGCCAAAATCTGAATCAATTGGGTTGGCTGGAACTGCAGAACCAAATTCTATTTCACCAACTATTACCCATAAAACTCTTCATCATCCAAGCAACACACTAATTCTCACAAGTCTAATCTTCCCATATAAAAATCTTACAAACCTACGGTCTGCAAACAAACCACTTGTTACTAAAAAACCTAACAATAAAGCAGGAGAATCCCTTTTTCGCGAACACTGTAGGCAAAAGCTGGAACCTGCTTCCTGATGAACTTGCATCTCTTTCTTCCAACTTCACTATTTAAAAAGAAACAAATTATACCTTACAACCCACTGGCTATGTCCCTGCACTAACCCTGACTAGATTCTTGGCTAACACCATTTACATCTCTCTTCCTGCCACTTTAAGGCCACTACCTTCTAAGCTGACATTGTACCTAGGAACAACAGAATTGGGCATCTTACTGTCTTATGTACAAGTTACTACCCTTCAACAAATTCTTCCAATCCTATTATTAAGTAGTATGTTCTCCTGTTCCAGCTTATTACTTTGCTTTGGTATCTACCACATACTTCAAAATCTTTTTCTTTCTTCTCACAGTGAAAAAAAATCCATCATGTATGCTAAGTTACCATGGAACATCTGTTACTGTCTTACAAGTTTCCTGTAATTTATGTTTAATGTTCTGTTTGTGCATGTCTTTTATGTGGCACTTTTCTCCCCGGGCCTCTACTGAAAATGGACATGTATCCAGCTAGACTAGCCCGGTCAACAAATGTAAAATAAAATAAAAAATAAATAAATACACTAGGAAGAATGAATGAGATCTTATTCTTCCCTGAAACATCAATAATAAGACTTTTTGTGAGAAACTTCTGCTCCTCTTAGTGATGGAAGTCATTACACAGTCAGATGTCTTTCCTAGCAGAGATGCAAAGACATGGATACTTTGCTATGGCTCCATATATTTCTTAGTGAAATAATATTTAACAGTAGCAGGGGCCATGACAGGAACTGGCATGAAGAATACACGTGTTGGGCCTACCGGAAGACAAGTAAGAGGCTTGGTCAACATAGGCTTTTTAAAATAAGTAAAGCTGTGTAGGCAACATAACACAACTGTAGATGTTTGACAGTGGCCAGTGTTACAGCTGTAATGTACAACTGTGTAGAAATTTAACACAATTGTAGATGTTTGAGCAGATCACTGCTGCAGTAGTCTTAATTACCGAAACATGGCCGCAAGTGTTCTTGTTTGCCTGGTCCAACTTCTACAACTCTGAACCCTCCCACCATCTAAATGTAGCAGTCATTTTCCCCAGGAGCTCAAGCTGCATCTAGCATAAAGCTGACATCCACCTACACCACCTTAAGAGCTTTCCTGGCCTAAGAGGAGAGACAGATGCCCCTGTAAGTGATAGTACAGCCAAAGGGTGGATGACAGTAACTGACATGAAAGGAAAGTAACATCACAAACTACTCGGGAAGAAATGAGCCTCAGACAGTTATCCTGTTATAAGAGCCGAGTAGATCCAAGACCCTAAACAAGTAGGGACAGTTGGGTTTTAGGGAGGAGTATCTCACCCCACCTCTGCTCAGGATGCCTATAATCCAAGGTGGGTAGACAAACCAGATGGAATTGTGGCAGGGAAGCAATAATGCAACGGTGATCTACTCTAACATCAACTATTATGGTAAGTGCCTATACAGCTGTACTGTATACATTGTTATATCACTGTTGGAATAGTCTTAACTACTGGGATAAACCCCAGAGATTCAGAATGATTGGAGAGTGGCCCCAATGAAGACAGACAGGGATGCAGCATGTCCTTCAGAATGGTCACAACAAAAACATCTCTAGCCATACAGCCAATGTCTGGCCTGTAACATTATAAGTATGCATGAAAAGATGTCTAAATGACTGCTTACAGGATGGCTTGATCACTAACCCCTTTAAGAAAGGCCATAGTTGGGCCTGTACCCTTGGGTACTATGAGCCTCGACTATCTATACTGTGCTAACCATTTAGACAATCAGTTCAGACACTCGCTCCTTTGCTACAAATGAAACAAAAATGACTGGATTTTCTTGTGCCTTAGTCTTGTGAAATTATCTGTACATACATATCCAAGGAATGCAGCACACTCTCCTTACTTTGGGAAGTAAGGAACAAAACAGGCAACATAACAGTTTGATTCAAGGAGAACCCTGTCATAACTTCAAGCATGAAGGATGGCCTGTTTTTCAGGTTCACCCTTATCCCCATATGAAAGGCCGCCTTTTACATTATAGCTTTAAGTTCTTAAGTTCTGTCTCTCTCCTGGCTGAAGTCATAGTGACAAGTAGAGCAGTTTTCCATGTTAAAAACGTGTGTGGGGGTGTGTGTGTTGTGGCTGCGGTCTCAAAGGAGCACTTGTTAAATGTTTCCAAAACAAAATTTAGTTGTGTGCGTGTGTGTGTGTGTGTGGGGGGGGGGGGTGCTCTTTTCCACTGTGCCCTTAAATCTAGCACCCTTTTAAATGAATTGCATCACTGGTCATAGGGCAACCAACTGAGGATGCAATGGCAAATAAGTGAAATGGCTGACTGGTAACCTTAATGAAAAATTCAAGTCAAGCCTATTTTATAAAAAGATCACAGAGAAGGTGGAGGATGAAGGGCACCTGTACAGAGCTACTGTCCTGCCATTCACAAGTTGCAAAATCTCATTTGTATAGGAAGATTTCCTAGTGACAGCCTTTTGCAGTCCCTTAATGTTCAGTACAGCCTAATGGGGAACAGGATCACATCATCCAAGTTTTGAGACGTCTCCAGGCTGAACTGCACGAGGGGACCCTTTCTTCTATGTTATCAGGGCTTCTGCTGTGGGAATCACTTGATTGACATTTCCATGAAAAGGGAGAAAGTACAGCTGTAAAAGTAAACTTACCAAAAAGTACAGTTTTGTGCCTACCATAAATGTAGATGTTCAAAGATCCACATTGCTGCAGTCCTTACACTTGGGTAGTCCGCTGTCCTCGGTCGGCCCGAATATCAAAGTATTAGGCTGACGTCGGTTAAGGCGCTTAAGACTGACATCAGGACGTCAGGGTACAAATGCGCATGACCGACGTCATATCCTCAGTCTTTTCTTGCCCCAGATGTCAGAAGACCCTAAACAGAAAGGTCAAAACCAAAAGACAGCAAAACAAACAAACAACCACCCATGCACTAATCATATGTACAATATATACAATATCCACAATATTCACAACCCAAACCACACAACCGCCTCTAACTACAGAGGGGAAGGAGGGAGGGTAAATTGGACTGCAGCAATGTGGATCTTCGAACATCTACATTTATGGTAGGTACAAAACTGTACTATGTTCTTCATCTCACATTGCTGCAGTCCTTACACTTGGGTAGAATCCCAAAGCAGAGGTAAGGGAGGATGGCAAACTATAAAGCAGTAGGAGCTGCCAAAATGCCCTGTAAAATTGCAGTGGCAAAACCAGCCCTAGATTTAGAGTAAAGTGGAAGGTGGTAATGCTTAGAGAAAGTATGCACTGAACTCCAAGTAGCTGCCTCCAAAATATCTTTAGTTGCCACCCCTTAAAAAAGCTGTAGAAGTGGCAGTAGCCCTAGTGGAATGAGGCCTAATCCCAGCTGGAATCGCCTTACCATGATGGGAATAACAGAAAGCAATACAAAACCCAATCCACTTAGAAATAGTTTGTTTTGACACAGGCTTGCCCTGAGAACCCAAAGCAAATGAAACAAATAACTGCTGAGACTGCCTGAACCCTTTAGTTCTGCTCAAATAATATCGCAACTGCCTGTGTATATCCAAGGTGTGCAAAATCTTTTCCCCTTTATTTTGGGGTTTGCATAAAAAGTAGGCAAATGAATAGTTTGGTTTAAAGCCACACTAGAAACCACTTTAGGCATAAAGGAAGGATTAGTACGTAAAGATACCCTATCCTTATGGAAAATTAAGAAAGGCTCAACTGCCATAAGGGCCTGTAATTCAGAAACCCTTCTCGCAGAGGTAATGGCCAACAAAAAAGCAGTCTTCCATGATAAATATTTCAACTCGGCAGTAGCTGCAGGCTCAAAAGGTTGTAGAGTGAGTTTCTCCAACACAAAATTGAGATCCCAAGCAGGAGTAGGAGCTCTACGTGGGGTCTTATATTCTTTGCCCCTCTAAGGAATTGCTTAAACAAAGGATGAGAAAACAATGGTGGGTCACAGTCATAGTGAGCAGAAATTGCTGCAGCATGAACCTTAATAGAAGAGAAGGACAAACCTTTGTCCAGTAACTCAGCAAGATATTGAAGAGCCACACTTAAATTAGGCTTAGAAACATCAAATTCCTTTGCTGCACCCCAAAATAAAAATCTCTTCCATTTATCTGCGTACACTTTCCTTGTACTAGGCCTTCTGGCCTCCAAAATAACATTCAAAACTTGCTGTGGAAGCTGAAACCCTCCACGGTTTAAAACAGAATATGCCAGGCTGTTAGGTGAAGAGAGTGAAGTTTGACATTGAGTAAATGACTGTTCTCTTGAGACAGCAGGTGTGGAATCAAGGCAAAGGCCATGGAGGCTCCGAACCAGACTTCTCAGTAATGGGTACCAGTGCTGTCGAGGCCAATCTGGAGCTATTAAAATCATCTTTGGCTTGTCCTGTCTGACCTTTAGGAGTACCTTTGGGAGGAGAGGCAGAGGTGGAAAGGCATACACATGAAGATTGCTCCAATTGAAAGAAAGAGCATCCACTTTCCAAGCTGTGGGATGAAACCTTTTTGTGCAAAACTTTGGCAGCTGGTAGTTTAGTGGAGAAGCGAACAGATCTATGTCTTGAGTTCCCCATGACACTGTCAATTTCTGAAATACATGAGGATCCAATTTCCACTCGTGGGGATCCATAATTCGTCTGCTCAACACATCTGCTAAGGAGTTCTGTGCTCCGGCAGAAACCTTGCCTGAAGATTTAGCTGTAAACTGAGAGCAGTCTCCCATAAAATCATTGCTTGTCTGCATAGAGGATAAGAATGTGTTCCCCTTGCTTGTTGATGTACCACATGACAGTTGTGTTGTCTGTTAGAACCAACACCTGCCCTGGAAGAAGGAAATCCTTGAAAGCTATTAATGCAAATTGGACTGCTAACATCTCCTTCAAGTTGATATGTAGATGTTGTAGTCTGGCAGGCCACGTGTCTTGTATCCACTTTCCATTTAGATGAGCTCCCCAAGCTTTGTCTGAGGCATCTGTCGTTAGAATCTGACTCGCCTCTGGCCGGGTCACAGAGAGTCCCTTGTTTAGGTGACATTCCTGAGCCCACCACAAAAATTCCTTTTGAATGCAAGGTATAATCTGAATGACAGTGTCCATATCCTGGCAGTGCTGTGTCCATACATTTTTGAGATACCATTGTAGCTTCCTCATATGCAGTATGGCATTGGGAAGCACCAGAATACAAGATGCCATGAACCCCAAGGCTTGAAGGACTGTCCTTGCAGTCAGCCTGGACTGATGAGACAATTGATGGAAGTAAAGGGAAAGATTCTTTTGTTTGTCCGGGTCAAAAGGCCATCTGGGATGCTGTATTCAGTCTCACACCCAGAAAGCACATGTCCTGAGAGGGTACTAGACTGGACTTTATTTCGTTCACAGAATACCCCAGGCATCTTAGCACTGCTATCACATATTGCAAATGATGAAGAAGTTAGTCTCTTCCTTGAGCCAGAATCAGGCAATCGTCCAAATAAGGATAGATCTGTATTCCTTTTAGCCTGAAGAAAGCTATCACTGGAGCCAGAACCTTTGCGAACACTCTGGGCGCAGTAGATAAGCCAAAGGGCAATGCAGAGAACTGATAATGAGAAGTCCCAGCCCAAAAACGCAGATACTTCCTGCAACTTAGCCTGATAGGAACATGAAGGTAAGCCTCCTTGAGATCCAGAGTCACCATCCAGTGATCTTTGCCCAGCAGAGGTAAAAGCTGTTGTAACGTCAACATTTTGAACTTGGGAATGTCCAGATAAGTGTTGAGGATAGATAAATCCAAAATTGGTCTCCACGTGTTCCCCTTCTTTGGTACTAGGAACAGGCGAGAATAAAATCCTAGGCCCACTTCTGGCAGAGGGACCGGCTGTATGGCCCCTATTTGAAGCAGCAGAGAAATTTGTTTGTGAGCCTCTATTCTTTGCTGAGGAGGAACGTCTGGCATGCCTTTGAAAGGAGGCAAGGTATGGAAATAAAACTTGTAACCTTGGTGTATGATATCCAATACCCATCTGTCTTGGGTAATTAAACTCCAATTTTCCTTGAAGAGTGCCAACCTTCCTCCCAAAGGTGCTGCCAGACAAGAAGGCTCTGGCAGCTGAAAAGGTAGGTCATTGGGCCTGTTTACGAAAGGACTGGTCCCTGCCCTCACCCATGACTGTGCAGGTGAACTCCCTGTTCTAGGTCTGAAAGAGCCCTGAGCTCTGCCCCTACCACGTCTAGATCTATCCCTAGACTGTGAATCATAAGAAGGGTACGTCCACCCCTTAGCAGGCCAATTCCTACTAAACTTCGGAGGCTGAACTTGCAAAAAATCTTTAACAGCCTGCATAGACTTAGCCTTGTCTTCCATCTTCTTTAAGACTGCCTCCACAGGTGAACCAAACAACACATCAGGCTGTAAAGGAGCATCCAAAATCCTTGTCTTAACATGGTCAGATAAATTCTGATCCCTCAGCCAGGCGTGCCTGCGAAGAACTGACCCAGTGGCAGCCACCCTAGACGAGGCCTGTACAGCATCAAAACCACATTGTAAAGAATGCTTACCCACCTGTTCAGAAACATGTACCAAATCTTGTAATTCTTTACACTCAATACCTTCCGCCAGAGCATCTACCCTAGACTTCAATTGAGAAAGAAGATAGTTTTGATATTTCAACATGTGAAACTGGCAATTCAAAGCCCTCATAGCTAAGGTGGAAGTAGTATAGACTTTCTTTCCCCATCTATCCAAAGCTCTGGCCTCTTTATCTGGAGGAACCGGATTTCTTACAACAGAGGCCTTGACACCCTTAGGTCCCTGACTAACAGTTTCTGGGTCCGCCCTAGGACTCTTATAAAGATATTTATGAGCTTCAGGCACCCTGTAATACCTGTCCGGTTTAACAGGAGCTGGAGGCAAAGAATCAGGATTAAGTGAAGCCTCAGCAAACACATCTTCCACAACATCCAGAACAGGTGGTAGGCCTATGCTGGGGTAAAAGCAAAAATTCCCTAAGCCTTTTCCTGGAATCAGAGAAGTCCTGACCTTCCCACTTAAAATGTTCCCTCATGGAATGAAGAGTCTCTGAAAAAGAAAAATCCTCTGGAGGAGAAGCAGAAGGAGTAGAATCATCCACATCAGAATCAGAATAAGGAGAATACTCCTGCAAGTCTTCAGCCGAAGACTCTGAAACATCCGAAGCCTGCTCAAAACTCCCCAACTCTGGTTCCACCCTAGGCCTCTTATCAGGAGGGGCAAAGAACCTCTAATCAAAGTAATTAAATCTTCTGCCATTTTAAGCATGTGCTTCTTGGGCACAGATCCTGATGAACTAGGAGTGACACCAACAGAAGCTAAACCTGGCCTGCCTCTGGGAGAAGCCTTGGAAACAGAAGGAGAGGGCCTAACCACCCTAGGAAGGGAGGGAGTACAGTAACCTGAGAAGCCCCTTCAGCCTGACCTGCCTCCTGAGAGGCCACATCCTGCAATATCAAAGTCTCCCCTGGGACTCCAGAGAAGCCTCCGGCGAACCACCGGTTCCACTGACGCCTCTAAAGAACCGGCGTCCGCACGGACGTCTCTTCTTGCCTGGGTTTAGCTTCTTTGTCTTTGCGCTTCTTCGAAGAAGCGGGCGCCGGAGCATCCGACGGCATATTATAATTGCACCGCTTCAAGACCAACCTGGCACAATCTAACCTTCGCTAATAGTGCGTTTATTGAACCTAGCACAAAAGCGACACCCAACAACGCCGTGCACAGGCCCCAAACAAGGAATACACAAAGTATGATAATCTCTATGCGGTATCTGTTTCCCACAAGAAATACAGTTATTCACTTTTTCTGACATCCAGTAAACCACTGAGGCAAGAAAAACTAAAATATTCCCAACGGGTACTTAGCCAACTTTGACTCGGTCTGAAACTCCGAATTCGAAAAAATTTCAGAACGCCGTACGGCACTTGCAACGCTGCTTCTGCATCGGCCCATGCGGCAAAAAAGACTGAGGATATGACGTCGGTCATGCGCATTTGTACCCTGACGTCCTGATGTCAGTCTTAAGCGCCTTGACCGACGTCAGCCTAATACTTTGATATTCGGGCCGACCGAGGACAGCGGACTACCCAAGTGTAAGGACTGCAGCAATGTGAGATGAAGAACATCTGTAGATTTTTAAACAGATCACAGTTGCATAAAGCTACACTGGCTGTATCCTGACAAGGATCTGATGCTCAGAATGTACACAAAAGCTTTTGTACACATAACACAGACACCAGGCTTCCAAAGAAGCATATGTATGGGTGCCAAATATCAGAACTTTCAATAGGAAGGCTGTAATATGTAACCAACAAGACTAAGGTCCAAATGTTGGTACTTGCATAGTAGGAGAAAGAAGGATATGAACAATGGGAATGCCGCTCTGGACAAGAGACAGATGAAGGAACAGGATCTAGTAGGGAACAATAAAAGAAAAAACTGAGGAACTGGAAGGTAGGAGGGTTGCAGTACTCCAACAATGATTTATCTGAGGTTCTACTGTTATGGTAAATTTACTGACAACTGTAATGGGTTCATCATTAGATCACTGTTGCAGCAGAGAAAAGCTATTTGAAATACTTGTCAAAGCCTAGTCACTCGGGGGGAGGAAAAAAGGTCAAAGTTCATGAGACCCTGGAGAATAAATCGCAATGCTTACAGAAAGTGGGTACAGAAGACCAAGCTACTGCTTCTAGAAGAGTTCCACAGTCCACCCCATTACAAAAGGCCCTAGAAGTAGTCAAATCTGTAGTAGAACATGCTCTAAACTTCTGAGTGAGGGACTTACCATAGGGAGAACAAAAGTGGATGGAATGGGATAACATTTAGAAACTTTTTTGACAATAGTTATGTTCTCTTTCCATCAAATGAAATGAAGAGCTGTTAAACTCCAAAGTTCTTTGTCCTGTTAATATAGTATCCAAGTTTCCTGCGGACATCCGGAGTACATAAGTTTTCCTCTACTGTTTTTTGGTACAGGAAAGAAAATGGTGAGATAAACGGATTGATTTAAAGTAAATTTAGAGACCACCTTAAAAGACCACTACGGGCAAACAATGAAAAAACATATTTTTTTTTTATCTTGCCATGATCTACTGCACCTCCTAAAGATGCCTGCAGCAAAATAAGTGCTCATTCCTAATTTCATTTTTTTTTTTACTCTTCTCTGCTCTCATGGGGGCAGACATTGTGATTCCTTTGGAAAGCTAAATCTGTCTTAATGCACACACTGTGAGAACAAATAGCCCTACCATTTGTCAGACTAGACTTCCATTCACTTAGAATGGACCACCTGAAAAAAATAAGAAGCTATGTACTTACCATAACGTTTCATCTCAGTAGGTAAACTTCATTTGTCAGCAACCTATGGGAATCGGATCAGACCTCGGATCCGAGCCGGCAGTTTTCAACAGCTTTAGATCCGAGCTCCAAGCTCCTGCCCCTACTCATAATCCCCTGCCAACCCTGACTGACCTCAGATCAAGTTTGCCCAACAGCAGAAACTGCTAGAAAAATATTCTCAAGAAAAAGTGGGTAAAACACATGGACCCGAGTATGAATACATTCGCCAGTGAGGGGGCAGGAGGGAGGGATGGTTGCTGACAAATGAAGTTTACCTACTCAGATTGAACGTTATGGTGAGTACATAACTTCTTAATCTGAAGTAGTTAACTTCATTTGTGCAGCAACCTATGGGACAAAGTCCCCAGCTACCTGAATCTTGGGTGGCCTTCATGGAAGGATGTTCCGGAGCACTGCAGAGCCAAAGGATGCTCTCCCTCTGGAGATAATGTCCAATTTATAGTGATTGATAAAGGTATGAGATGAGGCCCAAGTGGCTGCCGAACAAATATCATCCAAAGAGACTCTAGCTCTAAAATCTGCAGAGGTAGACAGAGATCGAGTAGAGTGGGCATGGACTCCCTGAGGTGCGGGCCTGCCAGAACTTTCATATGCTAGAAGGATACACTGTGAAATCCATCTAGACAGTGTAACTTTAGACACAGATTTACCCAAGTTAAATTTGGCAAAGGAGACTAACAACTGGTCGGATTTCCTATGACCAGATGTCCTGTGGATGTAGTCAAGTTGTCTATGCACATCCAATGAGTGTAATTTGTATTCCCCTTTGTTACGGTAATTTGGAAAAAAGACCGGCAGGTTAATGGACTGGTTAATATTTGATTCAGTAGCAACCTTGGGAAGAAAAGAGGGATTGGTCCTGAGGTAAACTCTATCCTTGTGAAAGGTCAAGTATGGAGTTTTTACAAAGAGGGCCTGCAGTTCAGAGACCCTTCGAGCCGAGGTGATAGCGACAAGAAAGGCAGTTTTCCAAGACAAGAATTTAAGATCTACTGAAGCTGCAGGCTCAAACGGGGGGAGCTGTCAAGTCCTGAAGCACCAGCGTTAAATCCCAAGGAGGGACTACATCCTTCACTGGAGGTCTGAGCAGAAAGGTGCCCTTCAAAATGGTCTTACACAATTTTGTGGTGATCAAAGGGCCCAGTTCATTTCCCACATGATAATGAGAGATAGCTGCTAGTTGAACCTTGACTGTGGAGGAGCTAGCCCCCTGATGAAACAGCCCTGACAAAGTCTAATACAGCGGGCAAAGGAGCTGTGAAAGGATCTAACGTTTGGCGTTCTGCCCAAATGGAGAAACATTTCCATTTGCTACTATAAATCTTTCTAGTAGAAGGCTTGTGCGCTGCTACTAGAACAGTTTTAACTGGAGAAGAGATACCAGGAGTCCTAGCTACGAGTGGAACTGGAGCAGCCAAGCTGTGAGCTTGAGATTGTCCAGGTTCGGGCCTGGGAGCTCTAGGGGGTGGGATATTAGATCCGAACGGGGATCCAGAATCCAAGGAGGATTCACCAGATGAGACCAAAATTAAGGGAACCAGGTTTGACTAGGCCAAAACAGGGCAATGAGGATAATCCTGCTCCCCAACCGGCTGGCTTTCTGAAGAAACTTCATCATCAGGGGAAGAGGAGGGTAAGCATAAAGAAGACCGGGAGGCCAAGCATGCACCAGAGCATCTCTCGGGGGTTCACCGGAGGGGGAAATGAGAGCGAAGTAGTCGTAACATTTTGTGTTCGAGGGAGAGGCAGAGAGATCGCAACAGGGTTGACCCCATTTGGCGAAAATCTCGGGATTCAGAGACCACTCGTATGGTAACAGGATGGTGAGACTTAGTTTGTCCGCTAGGATGTTGGACCGCCCCGGAATGTGCGTTGCTATGAGAAAGCGGTTGGTGGAGATCGCCCATTCCCACACCCTCATGGCCTCTCGACAGAGTGGGTAAGACCTGGTCCCCCCCCCCCCCCCCGTTTGTTGATGTACCAGACAACAGACATATTGTCTGTCTGAATCGCAATCATTCCTACAGGAAGAAGGTCCCGAAGTGCTTACAACACTAACAGCACTGCCCTCATCTCACGTGCCTTGGACTGTCCTGCCCGAACAATGCCCCCACCCCCCAACTGAGGCGGGAGGCGTCCGTGGTCACCGTGGCTAGTGGAGGGGGTCATAGAGAAGGGGCGGCCTTGCTGGAGGTCCGGAGATTGGGGCCACCATAGGAGGGCCCTCCTGCAAGCCCTGCTGAGGGGAACGGGATGGCTCAGAGGATACTGAAGAAAGGACCACTGGGCCGGAAGGGTCCATTGTAAGACCCTCATGTTCAAACGTGCCATCGGCAATAGGTTGATTGCCACCGCCATTGAGCCAAGAGCCCTCAGGACCAATTCCGCCGGAGGAGCTGGAGATTGTAGAATGGCCCCCACGTGCAGCCTCAGGGTTCATAGTCTGTCTGTGGTCAAGAAAGTTAGGAGTTTGTTTGTGTCTAATCTGGCCCCTATGAAGTCTATGGTCTGAGAGGAGGAGCTGGAAATTGTAGAATGGCCCCCACGTGTAGCCTCAGGGTTCATAGTCAGTCTGTGGTCAAGAAAGTTAGGAGTTTGTTTGTGTCTAATCTGGCCCCTATGAAGTCTATGGTCTGAGATGGAGTAAGAGACGACTTCTCTATGCTGATAGTGATCCCCAGCCGGGGAGCTAGACGAAGAAAGTAGCTTCTGGCTGCACAAAGTAGTTGCCTTGTCGGGGCGGTCAGGAGCCAGTCGTCCAGGTACGGGAAGACCTGAATTCCATGAAGCCTCATGTGGGCCGCTATCACTGCTAACACTTTGGTGAACACCCTGGGGGCTGTGGTGAGACCAAAGGGGAGGACCCTGAATTGGAAATAACTGGCTCCTAGTGGAGGAACCTCCTGGATCGCTTGTCCATCAGAATGTGGTAGTATGCATCCTTGAGGTCTATAGAGCACATCCAATCATTCTCCCGCAAAAGGGGGAGAATGGATTGAAGAGTGACCATGCGGTACTTCTCTTTGGTTACTGACAGGTTCAAGGAAGAGAGGTCGAGGATTGGTCTCAAGTCCCCCGTCTTTATTGGCACCAAGAAGAACCTGGAGTAAAACCCGGACCCACACTGGTCTGGGGGGACATGTTGGATGGCTCTTTTTTCCAGCAAATGTTGGATTTCCATTGCTGCGCCCTCCTTCTGACCGGGTGGAACATCGGGGAGGTATCTGGGGCTGCGCGGGCAATGAGAAAAGGGAATCGGATATCCTCTGGATATAATGCGAAGCACCCAGCGGTCTGTTGTGATGGACTCCAAAGCTGCTGGGTACTTCCAGAAACGCCCCCCCGACTGCCTCCAGAGTGGAGCAGTCGGGCAACCCCTCAGGGGTGTTGCGTGGGTTGGTCCGAGAAGGGTTCTCTGGAGCCAACATTCCGCGGGCCCCCTCTGCCTCTAGGGCGGCGTCCACTCTGCCCTCCTCTGCCACGGAAGGACTGGGAGTCCGGAGCGGGACAGGACTGTTGTGACTTCCGGAACCACATCTTCTTCTGACCCTTTTAGTTCTTGGAGAAGGACCTCTGGGGAGCAGAGAAATGGACTCAGATGGCTGACAACGTCTTCCCGTCCTTTTCGCTCTGGACCAAGGTATCTCTCACGGTTTTGCCGAAAAGGGCAGAACCATCGAAGGGGGCCATTAGCGAAAGACACCTTAAAGGGTTCCGCAAAATCACAGTGCCGGAGCCAGGCCTGACGTCTCATGATGAGGCCCGCTCAGCTGGCTCTAGCGGCTCCCTCCGTGGCATGGGGCAGTAGCCGCATAGAGGTGTTAGATATGGATCGTAGAGTGGCCATCTGGGTGGAGTGCAATTGCTTGTCCTCCGCCGACATGGACTCGGGCGACGCAGCGTACTCTTTGATAAGGTCCCGCTGCAGTCGAAGCACATGTGCCAAGTAGTTCAGCGACCTCACAGAGAAGGTAGCCAAGCTAAACACCCGCCTCCCTAGGCGGTCCCTCGATCGAGACTCCTTGCTCGGGGCATGAACCGAGGGACTCTCCTGAGCTAGTTCCCTCTTGCTGGCTGCCACCACCAACATGGCATCTACAGGGGGACCCTTACTCCAGTGGGACTTGTCAGAGGGTGGGCTAAGAATCTTGTCCGGGCACTTGGGGACTGGCTCCATAGTGTTCGGCTCCTTCCACGCCCTGGTAGTAATCAAGTCTACCAGGGGGTCAGCCGGAGGGGACACCCAAGAGGTAGACAGGCCTGCTTCAAACGCCTCCAGGAACACGGATTCGTCCGAGGTAGGCCTTGGGGCAGACCACCCCCCTTATTCTAAGCATCTCCATGATGTCACCAAATGGGACATCTTCGGGGGGGGGGGGGTGATCTTGGGGAGCCTTCCCCTTCCTCCAAATCCGTGTCCGCAGTCAAGGACTCTGGGGAGTCCAGGTGCCTCCTTTTGCACCTTCGCCAGAGGAACCTCCTCGGGAGAGAATGTCCGAGGAGGTCTCACCAGCCACATCTTGTTCCAATGGAACAACCTGGGCCATCAAAGCAGGCTGTTCTTGGGGCCGGGTGATGGACCCAACAGAGAAGGTGTGCAGGGTGGAGCCGTGGCAAGGGCCGGGGGGCCTGGATTGTCTCGACAGGGCCCTCTCCACCACGTCGAATGCCGAGGGAGAGCTGCTCTCTCTGGGATCCGAAAGCAGACCCTCGCTCGGATCCGATGGACGGACCGGGGCTGGCACCGAAGCGATCTGATCCGATGGACCAGTATGCTCCGACCTGGACGTAGCCGAAGGCATACAGATACCCCCGGATCCGAAGCTCAGCCCTCGGCTCAGAGAGCTCGGATCTGAAGAAAATGGACCCGACAGACTTGAGGGAAGTGTTGGCGTCGAAGTACCCGAGACTATCGGTGCTGACACACCCCCGGGCTCCAAGGCTGCCCGGCTCCGAAGACTCCGAACCCGGGAAACGGGACGGAGAAGGACCTATCGGGGCTAAGAAGGGGGTCGAGCTCCCAGGAGCACTCCCATCTGCAGTTGGGCCCGGAGGAATCTTCTCATCATCAGGTCCAAATCTGCATCCGTGAGACTTCTGGTCGATCTCGACGAGGCCACCAAGGCGGGGCAGGAGTGTCGCCTCGATGACCTCAAGGAGATTGGGTCTCCTCCTCCTCAGAACCCGGTGAAAAGCACGGGGACCAGATCCGAGAAGGAGATGACCCAGATGTTCTGGAGGGAGAAGACCGCTTAGCCGGGGGGGGGGGCCGAAGCTGAGGCCTCGGCCTAAGGCGGGAGGTTGAGTCCCGGCCGGGGGGGAGGGAATTAGGAGCGGCAGCTGCCGCAACAGGAGAAACGGGAGGATCGGAGGTAGAAGCCGAGTCCGGGGACAGAAGACCCACCAGAATCAGCTTAGACTTCTGGTTCTTGAGTGCCCTGGGGGTGAACGCCGCACAAAAGGTACAACCAGAGGACAGGTGCTCAACCCCAAGGCACAACACACACCGAGTGTGGCCATCCGCTGGGGACAGCTTATGGCCACACTCGGTGCACTTAGAAAAAATCAGCTTTGGGGCCTCAGACATATTAACTAAAAAAGGTAACCACACACACTAGGCCCCAAACACACACACACAACCCTGACGGAACCGCGAAGGAAGGGGGAGGTTAAATATGAAAAATATAAAGTAAACTAAGAGTGTTTAAAATTAGAAAAGGGACCTGAACACACACTCACACCAAAAGTTTAAGAAAAGGGACAAAAAGGTTAAATTTTTCTCACAAAGTGATGAAAAGCCTGGAACTCTGGATCAAGCTGCTGAAGTAAACAGCAGCAAACTAGATCTGAGGTCAGTCAGGGTTGGTAGGGGATTATGGGTAGGGGGAGGAGCTTGGAGCTCGGATCTAAAGCTGTTGAAAACTGCCGGCTCGGATCCGAGGTCAGATCAGATTCCCATAGGTTGCTGCACAAATTAAGTTAACTACTTCAGATTGCTAAGTTTGAGAGTCTGCAGCTCATGTGTCATTGACTGGTATGTGATGAGTTTTACAAATGTTGTTCCTATTGATGTACTACACATTCTCTGAAAGAAACTTGAAAAAGTGTCAACAAATTACTGAGATAAAAAAGACTTTTCACAAGAACAGTTTTGCAAGTTTCAGTTCATGGCCAAGTTACTCCTCCCATCTCCCCTCCTTCAGTGGGCTACAGTCTCACATTTCCAGCTTGGGTAGATTCAACTATTTCGCCAGCTTTGCATGACAATAGACAAAAAAAATCACAGCCTGGTGTGCCACTAAAACTGTTCCCTTATATGTCTTCACTTCTGAATAGCATTTCCCCAGGAATAAAAAAACAAAAATCACACATCATTCCAGAGTTTGGGCCAATCTATCCATTTCTTAATGTGCACAGTAAAACATTCCGTTTATAATGCGTTCTGGCTGCTGACATGGTTATCTTTACATAGTTATTCTCTTATAGCATAACCTGAACTTATGGCATTCAATGCCAAGCTTTACAACAGTTCTCAGTTTCTTAACAATGACCTCCCAAGCCTCTGATGTGACCCAGTGCTTTGTCAATATACTGTAAATACATAGATTAATACAAATATTTGTGCACATATGACATGTACAATAACACACATATACCATCATTAAAAAGATAAATGCAATATAAATCATATCAATATAGTTATGATTTCTAGTTTATGACCCTGTATGTCTATGGAAATTTCTTTTTTGAATTTATGTTCAAGTAATTGTATATTTGTTGTATATTATCTTGTTTAATTGTTTCTCAATATTCTAACCACTGTATGCTGCATCAATTGTAAAACTCTGATTTTACTCCTTTTATATTTTCTATACTCTTTAAACAAAATAGCTATGTTTGTATAATTTATTTTTATTATTTTTTATAATTGTTTACTATGTATCTGGAGCTTTTCTCCCCAAGCCTCCGCTGAAAACGGTCACCTTGTGTCCAGTCTGACTAACCTGGTAAACAAATGGAAAATAAAAATAAAATATACTAAGAAAATCAAATCAATATACCAAGAAAAATCCAAAACTTAAGAAAAAACGCAGAAGGAAGGAAAATGTTTCCTTGATGCTGTCATGAAAATCCTACTCACTTATTCAGATATTATGGGCAAACACACACATATATATATTATAACATATATAATATAGTAGGCAAAACAACGTACCCAACACTCTAGTCATAGGTGACTCCAGTCAGGCACACTGATGTCCCACTCACCAGGCTAAACAAGGAGGTTACTGTCAAGCTGCCTGTCTGGTGCCAGGATCCACCGCATAACCCACGCACTCGGGTCTCTCCGCAACAAGTATAAATATGACTCTGTCAATGTCCATGTTGGTGTGAATGACCTGAGACGTACCTCCCTGGACTACATGAAAAGAGACATGGAAGAGCTCTCTGATCCTGTAGACCAGGGAGGTACGACCCTAGCCCTGAGTAGCATTCTGCCATCGCCCAGAATGATATCGCAGTACAAGGACAAAATGATTGACTTCAACAATTGGCTAAGCTTCTGGTGTCATTCTAAGGGGATCCAGTATCTGTCTGCCTGGGACGACATAGTCGACAGACCACGATGCTTTGCCAGAGATGGCCTGTACCTGTCGCCCATGGGATTCCAGATACTGGCTAAGGCTTCTGCTGTCCCTATAGTGCATTTTTTTAGATCAGGTTCAAATGACAAATAAACCACCGTAACAGGAACAGGCAAGCAAAAACTGAGGGTAATGCTACTCAATGCTAGAAGTCTAAATTTCAAAATGCACTCACTCAAGGCACTCCTTAAAATGGAGAACATTGATATCTGTGCAGTGACTGAGACCTGGTTCAAGGCTTCAAAGAGCACCCCTGCACTACCAGGCTATAATCATACCACACTTTTCGGCCATGTAACCTGGACCGGAACACCAAAAGTGGAGGTGTGTCCATATTCATGAAGGGTATCTACGCCTCCAGGCTAGTTGCTCAGCATAATGCATCCAAGGTTATCCAAGTGCAACTAACTCTGGACAAAACTGCAATCCAAATTGTAGCTTGCTACAGATCCCCCATCATGCCCCAGGATTCCCACTCCTCTTATAATGAGTGATTTCAACTATCCCACCATTAACTGGGAAAACTAGTCATGTACCACCTCTCTCGCTCAACGCTTTCTGGAATTCATAAATTCCGGTGCCCTGGATCAACTTATCCACACCTCCACCAAGGGCAATATCATCTTAGACCTAGTCATTACCAACATGAGTGACCGGTGTTCCACACCCAAAGTCAACTCCTCATTGCTCAGATCCAACCATAAGCTAATCACCCTAGATAGCCACATCCCGCCCCCACCTCCCATTAAGAAAACCACAGTAAAAAAATTCTCCAAAGCTAACTTCATGCTTAAGATAGAAGTGGCGAACTTCATAACACCTATGCACATGGACAATACAGTTACGACTGCTGAATCCTACACAAATGCACTCTATAAGCACTTACATGAGTGCATGGATCGTGCTATCCCAAACAGAACCAAGAAGCTATCCTCCAAAAAAAGGAAGCCAATCTGGTGGTCGCCTGCCATTAACAAACTGTACAACAGAAGGAAGAAACTGTTGCAAAAGAGAGTAAAATCCCATGAGTGGTGAAGCTCCCTGGTCAGCCTCACTAAGAAGCTAAGATCCCTTATAAGAGCCTCCAAAGCTAGCTATGAAAATAAAATCACCGCTGATACTAAGGACAACCACAAAGCATTCTATAGCGGTCAAGAATCTCAATGCCAAAACCCAGATCTGCTCTGAGTTACAGCACGGCATGAAAATTACAGAACCAACTGATATTGCCAACATCCTGGCAGATAGGTTCAGTGCTAACTTTACCACCCTCTCACACCCTAAAGGGCCCATATCTATACAGGAAGAATGCAGAGTCCCTGTAATCACAACTACACAGGTAAAAGCTGCACTCTCTAAAGACAAACAGCATCCATGGGACCAGACAACATCCCAGGCTGCGTTTTACACAAACTTCAGAATGAACTGGTTCCCCACCTTAGCACCATGTTCAATCATAGCCTCACATCAGGCTTTGTGACCACTGAGTGGCGCACAGCAACAGTTATCCCACTCCATAAAGGGGGAGCCACCACTAATCCTGGGAACTATCACCCTATTAGCCCAACGCGCCTGGTCTGCAAGGCCATGGAACGTATCATCATGGAACTCAAACAAAGACATTGGTAACCTCCAAACTCTGGACACCACCCAGTTCGGGTTTGTGAAAGGCAGATCATGCAACCTGAACCTATTCAACTTCTCTGAGGCAGTCACTAAAGCCGTAGATGAGGCTAAGGTGGTTCACACAGCCTAGCTTGACCTCGCCAAGGCTTTTGACACCATCCCCCATTCTGGAATTATAGCTAAACTTACTAAACTAGGTATAAATCCCTAAGTCACAAGATGGGTTGCCAACTGGCTCACTGACGGAACCCACACTGTAAAAGTTGCAGACTCTAAATCTGACATCAAACCAGTGACAAGTGGAGTACCACAGGGCTCAAACCTGGTACCTCTCCTGATTGGTATCTACTTCACTGAAGTACAGGCTAACACAGAAGGCCTCTGTCTAACGAAGTTCACAGATGACTGCAAACTAGGAGCCAGTCAAGTCCCCAAATGATGTGGGCATCCTACAGAAGGGCCTCACTGAGACAGATGCCTGGTGTCAGAGCCATGGCCTCAAGCTCAATACCAAAAAATGCATTGTCATCCCCTTTGGTAAAAACTTTGTACCCATGAACTACCACATAGGCAGCAGTCTACTTAACACTAAATGTGTGATGAGACCTTGGAACCCAGGTGGACAGTAGTCGCCCCCTTGATAATCACATCGCCACAGTAGTAAGGAAGTCCTTCTATGTGGCACACCTCATCACAAAAGAGCCCTCATCCAGGAAAAAAGAGGTAAATGTTCCCCTCTGCTCGACACTCATTAGACCCACTATAGAGTACAATGCCCCTTTTGGAATGTACCTTACAAGACATCTGCAGCAGTTGGAAAGGCCACAGAAGTACCTCACAAAGAGGATTACTGGCCTCAAACAGATGCCCTACACTGACCATCTCAAAAAACTGCAGCTTTACTCTGCAGCATATCGCCTACTCAGAGGGGATTTCTGCTATACATGTAAAGCTATGTCAAACCCAGGGCTGTTGGACATGCTACACCTAAAAAAATCCCAATCCCTCTGAGCTACACGCTCTAGGGACCTAAACCTAGTCACCACAATAAACAGAACATGCAGGAGGCATAGAGTCCTGTCCCAGAGACTTCTGATACTCTGGAACAAGCTACCCATCTATGTCAATCAAAGTTCCTCATTAGCACTCTTCAAGCAAAATCTTTGCGTGGATGGGAAATAGGAAATAAACCCTGGGAATCACTTCTGTGGCTCTGCTCGACAGTGGTACAGGAAAATAACTTTCTTGGGTGGCATAAGCCAGGGAACCTTATTGGCTAGGCTTACTACCTACCTATGAACCTATTATTAGACTAAATACAATATTAAGTAGCATTGAAATGTGCTGACATTATAAGGGTGACAGTTCATTATTTACTCAAAGCAAATGTCAGAGTGGAAAAGTTCAAATAGTGGATAAACAGGAGGAGGGGAAGAGAAGACAGTGAGAAAAAGTATTTGTTAGAAGTAATAATTAGGGTAGATATGGGCGGCAGGAGAAAAAAATGAGTAAAAGTAACATTACAAGTAAGAGAAACGAAACCAAAGAAAAGAATAAATAACATGGGCAACAAGATTTACAGCTGCAGACTGTCAAGTGGATTGGTAGCAGGTGTCATAAAACTGGGTTTGGAGATAAGTTTGGTGACTTTGAACAAACAGATTTGTCCGCATTAACTGTGTATCACTGTGTGTGTGTGTGTGGTGTAAAAGAACTATAAAGCAAATCTGCACTAATACCTGCTGCGGGGGACACTTGTGCAAGTGCAATGGACTGGCTCCAGTAGGAAGGGGTGGCAGCATACCTCTCAACATCATAGAACAATAAATCTAGACAAGGCCATAAATAATAGGGGACAAAGGCCCACAAATTGGGACATTTTGTAAATATTGCACTTACAAACTTAGAAAGTTGATAAACAGGTTTTGCATTAGAGTGAATTGTCTTAAGGATATGAAGTCTGAAAGTCAAATGAGTGTCACCTTTCTGACTTCAGTGTTCAATGATAGTGATTTGACAGAAAACTGCAATTTTATGAAAAACAGACAAAAAAAATCTGGACTTTATGCAAAAAATCTGTACTATTGAGAGATATGGATGGGAGCCCTGAACCAGCACACATCAATCATTTTCATTTGTTTGCCAAAGCCATTACAGCAGTGTTTTGCAGAAAGGTGGGGAAAGCCTTAAATTTGACAGGTATGTTGTGTGGGTGTGGGTAGCTGTGTTTGTGGAAGGTGGAGGTGTGCCTTTGTAGGTGTGGTGCGAATGTTATGGATTATGAAATGGAGAGATTAAGAGTAAAATTGTGATCAGTGAATTCCCTAGCAATTTCATCACTGCTTGATTCAGACATATACATTCCCCTGTGTTTGTCAGTACTATGTTTGAGTGCATTGTTTTGGAGTGTGGTATCACTGCTACAGCTGCTGCTACTCTTTCAATACAAGTATCTGCTTTGGAAGTTTTCTCCAGGAGTCTATTGCTGAGAGGATGAGAGACATGCTACAGGTATACAACTAAGACAAACTAGATAAAGTAATAGTAAGAAAAAGTACTAGGTCACATCAGAGACTTGGGAGGTCATTGTTAAGAAATTAAGAACTGTTGTAAAAGTTATCATTAAATACAATAAGTTCAGGTTAGACTATAAGAGAATAACTATGTAAAGATAACCATGTCAGCAGCCAAAATGCATTGCAGGTTTAATGTTTTACTGTGCACATTTTAAAAAAATGGATAGACTGGCCTAAACTCTGGACTGATGCGCTTTTTTTTTTATTATTCCTGGGAAATGCTATTCAGAAGTGAAGCGACATAAGGGAACAGTTTTAGTGACACACCAGGCTGTGATTTTTTTGTGTCTATTGTCATGCAAAGCTGACAAAATAGCTGAATCTACTCAAGCTGGAAATGTGAGACTGTAGCCCACTGAAGAAGGGGAGATGGGAGGAGTAACCTGGCCAGGAACTGAAACTTGCAAAAGTGCTTCTTGTGAAAAGTCTTTTTGATCTCAGTAATTTGTTGACACTTTTGCAAGTTTCTTTCAGAGAATGTGTAGTACATCAGTAGGAACAACATTTGTAAAACTCAGCACATACCAGTCAATGACACATGAGCTGCAGACTCTCAAACTTGGCAGTTTTTTTCAGGTGTTCCATTCTAAGTGAATGGAAGTCTAGTCTGACAACAAATGGTAGGGCTATTTGTTCTCAGTCTGTGCATTATGGGACAGATTTAGCTTTCCAAAGGAATCACGATGTCTGCCCCCATGAGGGCAGACAAGAGTAAAAACAAAATAAAATTAGGAATGAGTACTTAATTTGCTGCAGGCAGCTTTGGGAGGTGTAGTAAATCACGGCAAGATAAAAAAATATGTTTTCTTCATCATTTGCCCATAGTGGTCCTTTAAGCATGAAGGAAGGGTTAGGTCTTAAGGTTACCCTGTCCCTGTGAAACATGAAAATGGGTTGAATCACAATCAGAGCTTGCAGCTCAGAAAAATCACCTAGCTGAAGTCGGTGTAGTGAGTAAAATGTTTTTCAGTTCAGTCTGATGAGCTGGTACTAAAGGTGGAAGAGTGAGTTTTTCCAAGATAAAGTTGAGCTCTAGGAGGAGACACCATTTTTTGAGCTCAAATTTTCTTTACCTGGATCAAAGACGACAGACAAGCAGAAATGGCCACAAATGACTCAAAATGAGTAAACCAAGCTTTCATTTGATCAATTCACACAGATACTAAAGAATTAGAGGGACCTCCACCCAAGATGGGTCCTGATTCTTGCGACAACTAAAAAAATCTCTTACATTTGGTTAAAAAGGATTTTTTAGTGGCAGGTTTTCTAGCCCTGTTTAATACCTGCTACAGGTCTTCTCTGAAAATGTATCCAAATGGGCTCATAATGCTATTATTGAAACAGTCAAATGCAAGTTATGCGAGATGGGGTAGGGATCAGTGATCCATTTTGTGGGGAAATTAGTGATAACTGCCCTTGTCCTTTTTCATGACAAAGCAGACATAGTATTCGGGTCAAAAGAGAGTTATAAGTATGATTGTTGGAGAGCTCTTCTGGAGCTTTTAAAGAACTGTGGTGAAAGAAACACTTTTGTCAAGGGGAAGGCAAAGGCATCTGTATTCCACACCTTTTTTTAAAGTGCCCTGGAAAATAATTTATTTAGGTGTCTGTTCAGAATGGAAGCATACAAATCTAACTTAGGGAGCTCCCCAAATGTGGATAATCCCTTGGAAGAACTCTGAATACAATACTCATTTGTAAGGGTTTGACCTGGATCTGTTCAATGGTCCGCCACCATGTCTTGCTCTGCTGAGTTTAATAATCTGGAGGGAAAGATTGCGCCAAATGGCAACTTTCCAGGCAATCGTGCCTAGTCTGCATAGGGGAAAGGACCTCACCCCCCTGTATGTTTATATACCACATCACAGTGGTGGTGTCTGTGATGACCAAGAGAGGTCATGGAGTCCGCAAATGGTTCAGGGTCCTTAACACATTTAGCAAAGCCATAATTTCCTTGATACCTGCAAATTTTTATTTTTAAATGGTGGTCTCAAACTCCTTATACTATATGATGCTCTAGGATACTGCTCCCACTGCAAAGTCCAACGCATCTCTTGTTACAGAGTGAGGGGAGGTGGGGTGAAGCAGGCAAGAAGGGTAGCTATGGAGTATACAAGGTCTAATTCACCCATCATAATAGATCTTTCCTGACAGATCCCAGAACAGACAGGAAATGAATGAGGATGTTGGTTCCACACTGACTTGAGAACCAACTGCATTTTTCTCACGTGCAGTCTTGCCAGTGGAAGCTATGTATCCCAGAAACCTAAGAAAATCCTTTGCAGTTGTCAGTCTAATGGAAAAACTGAATGAAATGCAGACTGTGGAATGCAACCTTTTTGGGGGGAAGATGGCCATCATCAAGGATATGTCCAGTAAGCATACTAGAAATATCAGTCTGTGAGAAGGGGACAGAAAATTTCTCTGGACTGAAATAAAACTTTACATTCTGAAAAAGATTCATGACAAAAAGAAGGGATCTTGACAATTTTGAAAAGACGTGGCAAAAATATGGCAATCGTTCCAGCAGAGAAAAATAATGAATTCTCTGTTGTCTGCAATACGTAATCACTGCAGCTAGATATTTTGAATACTCTTGGAGCTGGTTAAAGTCCAAAGGGTAAAGAAGACAAATGAAAATGTAAATCAGACAGAGAAAATCTTAAACAGGGTCTGAAATATCTCTGAATGGGAATATGATGATAGGTGGCGGCTTTGAGATCCAAACTAATCATACAGCAATGTGGAGGGATCATTGAGGAGTGTCTGAAGGGTGAACATTTGGAATTTTGGAACATATAAGAACAGACTGAAAAAACAGACAGATCCAACACATCTCCAGATTATCTCTTGATTGGAGTAGGAACTATAGCAGAAAAAAATCCATGTCTTTGTTGAGATTTTGGAACTGTATCTGTAACACCTTGGGATAACATTCGAGATATAATAGAAATAAACAGATGAGTTACTTCTAAGACTGAAGGGAAGTAGTTCCAGTGCTACCTACATCCATTCTCAACTACATTCAATACTCAAGAATCTGATATGATTTGCTTCCAAAGTGGGAGACAGAAAATTTGCTTTGCTTGCTAGATTGAGTGGAAGGCAAGGAAGGGGGGGATTGGACTAATAGTTCTGCATTTTTCTACGTATTGGATGGAGGTTTGCCTCCAATCTTTCTTTGAATCCTTTTGCCACTTTTTATATATTGTTTGCCAAATTTCTATTTGGACCATTTGCAAGTTTACCCTGAAAAACTGCTCAGGACTAGACGGGTATTTCCTGTCGTACTTTGGAATGGATTACTAAAAAAATCCATTTAACCCCTTGAATATTGAATATGCTTCCCTCTTTCTTCAAAACATTTTTAAAACCTCACCAGATGAGCTACCAAACATCTTTGTTCAAGGAAGTATTAAATATCTGGGCCTTTACATCTTCAGGGAGATTTTACAATCTAAGCCAAACATAACAGAACCCATGGCAGCAGACCGATAAACTGCATCAACTACACTGTACGAACACTTTTGGGTATGCTTAGTTACTTAGACACTAATGAAATCATGTTTAGTAGAGGATTTTCCTTCAGAAGTAGATAAATCAGCAATTACCTTACTCATATCTGTAAAGGCTGCCAAGCATATATTTGGCCAAATAAGATGACAGTTGATTCTGCAAAGGTTATAATAGAAGATACTTATACTTTTTTAAAGACATCTGTCAAAAGCCCTTCCATCCATGATAGAATCTTTGTCCAGGGATACAACAGCTGGATCTGCCAGACAACTGGGAAAAAAGAAAAACTAGGGGGTTTAAGGGACTTTGTAAAGCCCATCAGGTGTTTGGGTGCAGGAACTGCCTGGAGAGGAGCATGCGGAGTTAAAAGCATCCTTCAAAATTCCAAAATGAGGAATAGCCAGAGGTTTTGGAGTATCCACCTGTACATCTGACATTTCTTTTTCTTACCACTGTTAGAGGTCCTTCACCCTAGAAACAGCAACATAAAAGGATACTTTGTCTACAGAGGAAATGTTCTCCTCTGACTCTAAAGTGGCAGGAGAGGAAATCTGCGAAGCATAGTCCAGTTTCTCCTCTTCCATCTCTGATTATGACTTACTATGTGAAGGACAGGGAGACCTTTTCCTTTTCAAATGGGAAGATGCTGGAGAGGAAGGCCGCAAGGATTGAAATTCTCTGAACAGCTCCTTGGCACAGTTGTACCACTCTCTAGATTCTCAGACAGAAGAGGTAGATGTAAGAAAGATGTTTTGTCATTTGGGTTTTCTTTATCACATTATCTAAAGTAACAGATCTAAAAGAAGTGGACATCCTTACTGAATCTGCTACTTCTTCCCTTGCCAGTAACTAAGGAATTCTGTTCAGTCCTTCTGAAAACAGAAAGTGGGGTTCTCCTTTCTCAGCCATAGCTAAAATTCTGGTCTTTGAGGTTGTGTCAGACTCCTGAATCTTATCACCATTCGAGGCAACACTAGAGAATTTGGGAGCATCCAAAGGACGATGCAAGGACACCAACAAGGCCACAGCAGCTTTGCCTGTCAGACATAGGTGAAGAAAGGCCAACAGCAGAACAGCTTCAGAAGCCTCTTTAGCAGACTTTTGTATCTTAGGAATCAGAAGGGTGACATTCCAAGTCGTCAAGCCACTAACTATTGACATACAGGTAAGCAAATCTATTAAGGTTTCTAAGCCAACTTCTAAACAATTTGTGAGGAAAGGTCAAGTAAGAGGAGACATGTGCCTCACATAGACAAAACAGATGCTCTTCATGGTAATCTTTATATGGTATCCGGTCTTTTACACAGACACTTCCCTTTTTCTCCTAGACAAAAGAAAATGTTCTCACAAATTTTACTCAAAAAATGGAAAAGTCCCCAGAGGTGTGCTTATCTGCCAGAATGTTGAACAAGCTGACTGCTGAAACATGGAATATGCAGCGAAGTCAAAGTCGGACTGAAATCCTGAATACCAAGAAAGTTCTGATTGCTGGTGCCCAAACACCTGCTTTTATGCCAGCATGCCTTTGTTGTGCATCCACATATGCACACAGTGATTGTGGAAGTCACCCAAAAAGCTCATGTACACTGGACAGATGTCCAGTCCTTGGCAGCAACAGTAATCTAAAGATGAGCATCAAATGTTGCCAGGCACAAATGATGCTATCGGCATTTCTGGCCAGTCCTGTCTCAGTTTCTGGATGATCCTGGTGAGTACAAGGATGAGAAGAAAGGCAGAGGTATTTACTGCCCAAGCCTGGTGCTTTAGCCGAAAATTTTCAGTTGTCTGGGGACAAAAACAAAGCACTTAACCTGTGTTTAATTGAAGATCCTTCTTTACAACATCCATTTGTGAGAGTCTACCTTTGTTTGATCTGCTTAGCTGCTGCCACCATGTGTTGATGCACCAGCTAAGCTAACTCCATGGCATAAGAACATAAAAGCCCAGACTATGCTGCTAGTTACCCAAGTTGGACTTGCAGCTTGGGCACCTGTAGATGCTGCCTGGTGATGATGGTAGCAAGTAGCCGTTTCTGCCTCTCCCATTTTCGGGGGGTGGGGGGGGGGGTCTGGTGCATGACATAGACAACATCTAGTGGGAGGCATTAAGTTGAGTTCAAAGCTAGCCTAGCTTGCGCTACCATACCAAATTCACACTAAGTAGCAGAAGAGAAAATAGTATCCCGAAGCACATGTCCCTTTCTTGCGGTAGCAATTGTGGATTTGAAGGAGTCAAAGGGGTTGAGGTGCTTTCATGAGGGAAAGGGAAGGTTACTACACAGGACCAGCAAACTGGTTTGCTACCTACAACTTGATTCTTGTGAAGGAATGGAGGTCCCCAGTTAGAAATAAATGCGCTGTAAGGCTGTTGTCTAGCCTGGGAACATGTGGCTTCTGTTCCACTGGAATAAATGGGCCACTTGGGAGAAGGTAAGAGTAAAGTAAAGTCCAGTGATCAGAAACTCTAGGCAGGTAATAGTAAGTAGCAAATGTGTTTGTTTAGAAGGTAAGAGTAGTCACTGGTCAAGATTGGGAGGCAGGAGGAGAAGCAGAAAAAAAGCAAATACTCAAGGCACCAGCCTCAAATCACAGGAGGGACACTCCTGTTGATCCCTTTCTTGGGTATCCCTCAACTACTCCTGTCTTAAGGAAAACAAGAAGTTATGTACGCACCATAACGTTTGATGTATGTAGTCCATCTCGCCTCACATTCTTACCTGTGGGTTCGGAGCCGAATGTCGGCTCCGACTCGGCCATACTTTAGCTTGAAATCTTTCAATTGGCTGGGCTAAGATGGTAACCCATGCTGCACTGCTCTCTATCCCCAGATCTAGTTTGCGGCGAGCACCATCACTCACTCTCCATGCATAACACCTAAGGAAGGAAGAACACACCAAGAATGAAGGGAACTCTGAAACTAGGCCTAACCTCTAGATCCTCCAGGACGGGGGGAAGGTGGGGGGTAAGTAAGAATGTGAGGCAAGATGAACTACATACATCGAATGTTATCTCGCCTACATTCTTACCCGTGGGACAGCGTCCCCAGCACCTAAATCCTGGGAGGCTCAGTGGAAAATACTCCTGAGCACTGTGGCACCAAAGAAGACCTGCCTCTAGATACCAAAATTAACTTGTAATGAGTAACAAAGGTGTGAGGAGATGCCCAAGTAGCTGCAGCACAAATATCATCCATAGATAGTCTGGCCTGTAGACGTAGATACAGACCGGGTAGAGTGAGCCTTCACTCGGAACAGTAATTCTCTTCCCCCTGAAGTATAAATGAAAAAAATACAACTGGAAATCCACCTAAACAACGTGACTTTGGAAACAGGAGACCCAATTCTGTTTTCCGAAAATGAAGTAAACAACTGATCAGATATTCTGAGGTCCTTCGTTCTGTGCAAATAAAATCGTAATTGTCTGTGTACATCCAAGTGATGAAATTACAACTCTGCCCTGTTCGAGAATTGAGGAAAAAACACTGGTAATTCAATGGATTGGTTAAGGTTACTAACTGACGCTACTTTTGGAAGAAAGGAAGGATTCGGTCTGAGAGAAACCCTGTCCTTATGAAAAATCAAATAAGGTGGTTTAACTGATAAAGCTTGAAGCTCCGAAACACATCTGGCTGACGTGATGGCTACCAAAAAGACAGTCTCAAGTTAAGAATTTTAAATCACAAGTGGCTGCAGGCTCAAAGGGGGGTGAAGTAAGACCCTGCAGAACAAGGTTTAAGTCCCAAGGCATAACAGATTCAGAGACAGGATGACGAAGCAACAAAGTGCCTTTCAGGAAAGCCTTACAGAGTCTACGTGCCATTAGACTACGTTAGTCTGTGACGTGAAAGAAAGAAATTGCCGCCAACTGGACTTTAATGGTTGCGGCAGCTGATCCTTGGTTAAAAAGCATAGAAAGGAACTCCAATACTGACGAGATTGGAGTTGTGTAAGGGTCAATCTCTTTGGCATGTGCCCAGACGGAAAATCTCTTCCATTTGCTGTAATAAATCTTCCTGGTCGAAGGCTTGAGAGAGAAAGGCAGAATATGAACCACATCCGGCGGAAAATGGTGAAGCCTAACTAATGATGGAAGTGGAGAAGCCAAGCTGTCAACCGGAGGGTCCGAAGAGAGGGATGGAGCTGCCCTGACATGAGTCAATAAGTCTGGTTGTGGGTCCAGAATCCAAGGAGCGTCCATGTGACGGATGGAGAAAGGGGAACCAAATTTGACGAGGTCAGTGTGGAGCAATCATTTTGCTTCCTAAGGATTGCGCTTTCTGAATAACCTCTGACAGCAAAGCTACCGAAGGGAAGGCATATAGTAGACGGGAGGGCCAATCGTGGACTAGAGCATCCCTGGGTGACTCCCCCTGAGGGAGGATAAGGGTGAAGTAGCTACTGCAATTGGCATTGAGGGGGCTGGCAAAAAGGTTGCAGCAAGGCTGAACCCACCTGCGGAAAATCTGCTCCACAACTTGACAGTTCAGGGACCACTCGTGAGGGATCAGAATAGCTCTGCTTAGCCTGTCTGCGATCAGACTGGACTTCCCCAGAATGTGCGTTGCTACCAGAAAACATTGGGAAAACACTGCCCACTGCCACACTTGCATGGCCTCTCTGCAAAGGGGACACGACTTGGTTCTTCCCTGTTTGTTCAGATACCATACCACCGACATATTGTCCGAGTGGATTGCAATAGTCCCGAGGGGATAAAACTCTGAAGTGCTTGCAACGCTAGTAGCACTGCTCTCATCTCCAGGACATTGACATGCAGATGCATCTCGTGCTCTTGTCACGTGCCTTGGACTGTCCTGCCTAGATAATGCCCCCCCCCCCCCATCTAGGAGGCATCCGTGGTCACCGTGGCAACTGGAGGCGAAGGAACGAAGGGTTTTCCCACATTGAGGTTGTCGGTGCGAAGCTACCAACTGAGATCCTGTCTGCACCTGTCGGTGAGCAGAATAGGGTGAGAAAGTGGGAGACGTTGGAGACCACTGGGCGAAGAGTAGCCACTGAAGGAGCCTCATATGTAACCTTGCCAGGGGAACTAACAATCGTAGCAACCATCGTCCCCAACAATTGGAGGACCGCTCTTGCCTTCACTCTTTTCAGAGGGAGCAAGGTGTAAATCTGTTGTTGTAAGACTCTGATTCTTTCCTGTGGTAGAAACGCCTGCATGAGCATGGTGTCTAGTTCGGCGCCTATAAAGGTGACACGCTGCAAGGGCAACAAGGCAGATTTTTCCCAGTTCAAGGTGAAGCCCAACTGTTGACATAGGTTGATAGTAGCGTCTCTGGTCTGAAGAAGCAAATGCCTGGTGGTGGCAGCAAGGAGACAGTCATCCAGGTATGGAAGCATGTGGAATCCCTGACATCTCAAGTGAGCAGTCACCACTGCCATGCATTTGGTAAACACCCTGGGGGCTGTGGTGAGACCAAAGGGCAGGGCTCGAAACTGAAAGTGACTGGCTCCCAGCCAGAAGCGCAGGTGACTTCTGGATGCCCTGCCCATCTTTATGTGGTAGTAAGCATCCTTGGGAGAATAGACTGCAACGTGACCATTCGGAATTTGGACTTTTGCACATGTGTGTTCAATCGGCTGAGATCCAAAATGGGTCTCCGGTCCCCTGTCCTTTTCGGCTCCAAAAAGAATCTGGAGTAAGTCCCTAATCCGATCTGGTCTGAAGGCACATGTTGGATGGCTCCTTTTTCTAGCAGCTTTTAAACCTCTGAAGCTGCGGAATTCCCTTTGACAGGGTGGAACATATGGGATTTTCTTAATTGGAGGGGGATTTGACGAGAAGGGAATGACATATCCTCCGGAAATTATTCGTAGAACCCATTGGTCCTGGGTGATACCTTGCAAGGCCTCCGGGTAGAGAGAGATGCGACCTCTGACTGGCTCCGGAAATGCACAGTCGGGGATCCCATCAGGAGCGGCGATAGGGAGAACCACAAAAGGAATCGCTGTCTCCAGAGTTACGAGGGCCTCCTCTGCCCCTAGGGCGGCGTCTACCTGAATAACCACCCCCTCTCCCCTGCCTCTGGAGGGGGGCTCACCTTGTGCATCGGGAAAAAACTTCTGTGATTTCTTGAACCACATCGTCCCACCTCTCTGGGCCTTGGGATAAGGCCTAGAGGGAAGGGAAAAACAGACTCCTACGGCAGACAGAGTTCTTCCCTCTTGCTCGCACCTAGTGAGAGTGTCTTTCACCTTGGTTCCGAACAAAGAGAAACCATCAAATGGAGCGTCTGTGAATGCAGACTTGAAGGCCTCCGCGAAATGACAAAGGCGCATCCGGCATGTCTCCTAAGAGTGACATCTGAACTTGCTGCCCTACTCGCTCCCTTGGCTGCGTGAGAGATCAGCCTCATGGAGGAGTTTGCAAAAGAATTGAGGGTAGACATCCGAGTGCTGACTGTCCGAGTCACCGTCTCAGAAACATTACCACTTAAGAGCATCTCCAAGCTCCTTTAGGAGATCTCTCTGGAGCAGTGTAGTGTGATAAGTAATTCAGTGACCGCAAAGTAAAGGCTGCTGAAGAAAGCTTCCCGTACTGGTCCATAGCCCTAGACTCCTTTTGTTAGGGGGATGGATGGTGGAAGAAGTCTCAGCCAATTCCTTCTTGGTGGCCGCTGCCACCACCATGGCATCCACAGGACTCCCTTGGATAGAAATTCCTTATTAGAAGGGGCAGGCAAAAATTTATTGTGCCTCCTGGAGACTGGTTCCCCAGAGTCAGGGGTTTCCCACACCCTTCGACAAATCAGATGCAGAAGCTCGAAGGGTGGAGACACCCAGGAGGCAGAGGGCTGGGAATCAAAAGCCTTCAGGAACACAGACTCCTCTTCGGAGGGGGCTTTGGATGACCAGTCTCCTCTTTGCTTCAAAATCTCTAGGATGTCAGAGAAAGAAACATCCTCAGAGGATGACTTAGGGGACCCCACCGATTCCTCGAGGTCGGTGTCTGATGTGAGAGACTCATCTTGGGAATCTATGTGCTTCCTCCTGCACATTCTCTTTCTGGGTGGCTCCTCAGGCAAAACCTCTGAGGGGCCCTCAGAAATATGGGGACCACTCGTGGGAGTACCCTGAGGCCTTGGGGCTCCGCTGTCAAGAGAGAGAGAGAGCGATCTCAGACCTGCACCGGTGCTGTAGGGAACAGAGTGACCGAACCGTATGATGCCACTGACTACCTGGCCAGCTCGCTCCGCATGGATTAGAAAGCTGGTCCTCCCGGGTCCAAAGATCGACCAGTCATGGAAGACCTCGGATCAGAAGGGACCAGTTCCGAAGCAGAGACAGGAGTCAGGCTTCCCCGCACCGAAGCACTGAGGGGGAGACTAGGAGCAGAGAGGGGTCCAGAAGCCTCTCCCTCGGGTCCGACAGAGGAATTTAGAAGTTATGTACTCACCATAATGTTCCATCTGACTAGGTACTTGATTTGTCTCCAACCTGTGGGTCTCGGATCTGACCTCGGATCCGACCGGCAGCTTTCCAAGCTTCAAGATCCGAGCTCCTAGCTCCTCCCCTCTAGCCACAATCCCCTGTCACCACCACACTACCTCAGATCAGTTTTGCTGTATCACCTGAAAAACATGTAATAAACAGGTTCAGATATTCTCAAGAATCATAAAAGATCCTAGAAACCAGATACTGGTTAGGGGGATGGCATGGGGGGATGGTTGCAGACAAATGAAGTACCTACTCAGATGGAACGTTATGGTGAGTACATAACTTCTAAATCTGAAGTAGTTACTTCATTTGTTCTGCAACCTCTGGGAAAGAGTCCCCAGCTACCTAAACAAAGAAACCTGGGTGGTCTATGGAAGGATATTCCGAAGAACCACGGAGCCAAAGGACGCCCTGCTCCTAGATATCATGTCTAGCTTATAATGAGAAATAAACGTATGAGCAGAAGACCGAGTGGCTGCTGAACATATGTCGTCCAACGGCATCCTGGACCAGAAGGCTGCAGAAGTTGCGATGGACATTGTGGAATGTGCACAAATTTTAAATGGGGTTGTTTTGCCCGATGCCTTATAAGCCTGAGAAATACATTGACAAATCCAATTAGCCAGTGTCACTTTGGATATAGGTTTTCCCATGGATGAAGGAGCAAATGACACAAACAGCTGATCAGCCTTACGAACGTCTTTGGCCCTGTGCAGGTAAAAATGCAACTGTCTGTGTACATCTAGTGTATGCAACATGTATTCTCCCTTATTTTGAAAATTTTTGAAAAACACTGGCAGATTGATAGTCTGACTGATATTTGCCACAGATGCCACTTTTGGTAAAAAAGACGGGTTAGTCCTGAGAGACGCTCTGTCATTGTGAAAAATAAGATAGGGAGGTTTCATACACAAAGTTTGGAGCTCTGAAAAGTACAGTTTTGTACATACCATAAATGTAGATGTCCGATAGATATGCAACTGCAGTCCTGACATATGGGTTGTCCTGCCTCAGGCAGCCCTTCGGTCGGCCGGATTCCAAAGTCTGGGTCCGGGGTCGGCTGATGTTGCCTCCTCCCCGACGTCAGAGCGGCTGGGGTATAAAGGCATCCGCCGACGCCATCTTCTTCAGTGTTTCTTACCCCAGATGCCAGGTGTCCTCCAAGGAAGGCTAAATTTTGTGAATGGATAAACAAAAATTCCAGACATGCATAACAATAATAAACAGATGCACCATAACAGATAACCCCAGCTAATAGGAAAGGGGGGAATGGACCCAAGGGGAAAAAACAGAGGGGTAGGAGGGAGGGTAAACCTGACTGCAGTTGCATATCTATCGGACATCTACATTTACGGTAGGTGCAAAACTGTACTATGTCCTTCAAGAATGCAACTGCAGTCCTGACATATGGGTTGAATACTATAGCCAAGCTGGGGGTGGTAGGATCTAAGCAAGGGATGGTGTAGCTAGAAGGCCCTGCAGGACTGCCGAAGCAAAGCCTGCTCGGGATCTGGAGTATAATGGCAGGTTGTAGTGTTTGGTAAATCTATGCACGGAGCTCCATGTAGCAGCCTCTAGGATGTCCTTTGTAGCCACTCCTCTTAGAAAGGCTGTGGATGTGGCTATAGCTCTGGTGGAGTGTGGTCTAATATTGGCTGGCACACCTTTTCCATGGTAAGAGTAACAGAATCTGATGCAGTGTCCAATCCATTTTGAAAATGTTTGTTTGGAGACTGCCTTTCCTTGCACTTCAGCAGCATAGGCTACAAATAGTTGGTCAGACTTCCTGGTGGTCTTTGTTCTGTCCAAGTGGTAGCGTAATTGTCTGTATATGTCCAAAGTATGCAGCAGCTTTTCCCCTTTATTTTGAGGATTGGGAAAGTAGGCAGGTGGATTGCTTGATTTGGACACCCTGGATATCACCTTTGGCATGAATGAAGGATTGGTCCTTAGAGAAACTCTGTCCTGATGAAGAATGAGAAAGGGAGGTACTGCAATGAGGGCCTGTATCTCCGATACTCTTCTTGCTGAAGTAACTGCCAACAGGAAGACAGTTTTCCAGGAGAGAAATTGCATTTCTGAAGATGCTGCTGGTTCAAAAGGAGGAAGAGTTAATTTTTCCAAGACGCAACTGAGGTCCCATGCAGGAACTGGTGGTTTTCTGGGAGGTTTGATATTCTTTATCCCTCTTAGAAACTGTCTTAGCAAGGGATGCGAAAACACAGGTGGGTCACAGTTGTAATTTGCTGAGATTGCTGAAGCGTGGATTTTAATGGAAGAATATGAGAGGCCACTATGAAACATTTCTGCCAAGTATTCTAATATCTGAGGTATGCTCATCACTGATGTATCCTGGCCCTTGTTGGCATTCCAGACGATGAATCTCTTCCACTTGGCCGAATAGGTTTTTCCGGTGGAAGGTCTGCGTGCTTCCAACAAGATTTCCTGAACTTTTTCGGAGAGGGAGTCATGGGTCAAGGTCATGGAACCCTCCAAGCTGTCAGCTGCAATGTTTGCAGGTTTTGATGAACAGTCCTGTAATTAGGAGCAGAGGCCATTGAGGCAAGGGCCACGGTTTGGTGTGAGTTATGCTCAGTAGCAAAGGATACTAGTGCTGCCTTGGCCAGTCTGGAGCTATCAGGATTCCTTTTGGTTGTTCTGCTTTGATCTTCAGTAACACCTTGGTCAGTAAAGGTAGAGGAGGGAATGCATAAATTGTTAGGGCATTCCAACTGAAGGAAAGAGCATCCGTTCTCCAGGCTAGGAGGATGGTGTGTCCTTGTGCAGAACCTTTCCAGGTGATGATTGAGATGAGAAGCAAAGAGATCTATTTCCGGTCTTCCCCATGCAGTTGTTATTTGTGAGAAAATGAGTGGATGTAGCATCCATTCGTGTGGATCCAAGAAATTTCTGCTCAACCTGTCCGCCAGAACATTGTCCTTGCCCAGAACAAACTGGGATTGCAAGTTGATGTTCAGTTTCAGGGACTTTTCCCAAAGAGTCATTGTTAATCTGCAGAGGGGATACGAGTGAGTGCCCCCTTGTTTGTTTATATACCACGACAGTGGTGTTGTCTGTCCTTAGTAGATGACCTTGCTGAAGAGATTTTCCAAAGGCTTCTATTGCATGTATCACTGCCAACATCTCTTTTTGATTTATGTGCAGATGCACTTCCATGGGAGTCCATTGTCCTTGAATGCATCTGCCCTCCATGTGTGCCCCCCATCCATGGTCTGAGGCATCTGTTGTAATGGTTTGACTTGTTTGAGCTTTGTTGAAAGGCATGCCTTCGTTTAAGTGACTTGCTTGAGCCCACCACAAAAATTCCCTTTGCAGGCATGGAATGAGTGGTATTACGTCTTCTAGGTTGTGACTGTGTTGAGACCACAAGCATTTTAGGTACCATTGCAGCTTTCTCATGTGTAGTCTTGCCAGAGGAATCAGAAGAATGCAAGATGCCATGAACCCCAGGGCCTGCAGGATCTTCCTTGCGGTCAGCTGGGTAAGCTTTGCTAGGCTTTTGAAGTAATCTGGTAAATGCTCTTGTTTCTCTTCTGTGAGGAAAGCCATTTGTGATTGTGTGTCCAGTTTTGCTCCTAGAAAAATAATCTTTTGGGATGGCAGTAGTCTTGATTTTTGAATGTTGACTGTGTATCCCAAAGCCTGTAGCAACTGAATGACATAATCCAAGTTTTTTGTCAAGGTTTGTTTGCTGTCTGGTTGTATGAGGCAGTCGTCCAGGTAGGGGTATATTTGAATCCCCTGGAGCCTGCAATGTGCAACTACTGATGCCAGGCATTTCGTGAATACTCTGGGCGCAGTAGATAAGCCAAACGGCAATGCTGAGAATTGATAATGCTCTGTTCCTGCAAGAAATCTGAGGTATCTTCTGCAACTGTGTCTGATTGGGACATGCAGGTATGCCTCCTTGAGGGCCAGAGTAACCAGCCAAGACCCCTTGCCCAGCATGGGAAGGAGTTGCTGTAATGTCAACATTTTGAATTTTGGCACAATGAGAAAAGTGTTTAGAATGGACAAGTTCAGTATAGGCCTCCATTGTTTTTCTTTTCTTGGAACAAGGAACAGTCTTGAATAGAATCCCTGGCCTTGTTCCTGAGGAGGAACCTTCTCTATTGCTTTTATTTGTAACAGCTTTGAAACTTCTATGAGTGCCTCTGCCCTTTGATTTTGTGGCAGGTTTGACATGCCTTGTCTGGTTGGTAAGGTATGGAAGTGGAACCTGTAACCTCTGTCTATTATGTCCAGAATCCATTTGTCCTTGGTTAAAATGTGCCAGTTGTTTGAGAATAAGGATAATTTTCCGCCTAGAGGTGCTTCTCTGAGTCTTGGAAGGCGGAGTGAAAGTTAAGTCATTGTGATTATCCCTGTGGTGCAGGTGAACTACCTGCGCCACTTCTCTGATTTGGTGATTGCCATTGGCGGCCTCTGTAAGAGCCTCGGTATTGTCCTCTACCTCGAGCACGCCTGTTTTTCCCCCTTTGAAACTTGTCAGAGTCTGGAAAGGACCAATTCTTTGAAGGCCAATTCCTACTGAATCTGGGTGGCTGAACCTGGAGGAAATCCTTGACTGTCTGTACTGATTTTGCCTTTTCCTCAATAGACTTTAACGCATCCTGTGCATTAGCACCAAAAAGCTTCTGTTTTTCCAGAGGTGCATCCAGGAGCTTTACTTTAACATGGTCTGGCAGTGGCTGTTCTTTCAACCAAGCATGTCTCATAACGGCCCCTGTCATAGCTGCCCTACATGAAGCTTCCAATGCATCATAACCACACTGAAGAAAATGATTGCTAACCTGCTGGGTATTATGAACCAAATCCTGCAATGCCTTTCTATCTATAGGCTCAGGAGAGGCTAACTTTTTCTGCAAATCATCCATTAAATAATCCTGGTACTGAAACATATGAAAAAGGCAGTTAAGTGACCTCATGGCAAGGGTGGAAGAGGTATAAACCTTTTTGCCCCATCTCTCCAGGGACCTAGCTTCCCTGTCAGCTGGCAGAGGGTTTTTGGCCGAGGAAGTAGCCACTCCTTTGGGGCCCTGAGAAATAGTTTCTAGATCCACAGAGTGGGCCTTAAAGAGGTGCTTATGAGTTTCAGGGACCCTGTAATATCTGTCAGGCTTGACAGGAGCAGGAGGGAGAGAATCAGGGGAAGCACTGGAGTCAGAGAATACATCATCCAGGACGTCCAACACTGGAGGGATAGCTAAATGCCTGTGCTGAGGTAACTTAAGGAAGGTACGTAACCTTTTCCTGGAATCAGAAAATTCCTGACCCTGCCACTGAAAATGTTCTCTCACGGAGTGGAGAACTTCACCGAAAGAAATATCCTCTGGAGGAGAGGCAGAGGGAATTGATTCTTCAGCATCAGAGTCCTCATAGGCCTGGAAGGATTCTTCTTGGGTATCTGAGTGCTCTGAATCCCCGGAGGCTTCTTCTGAACAGAGGGTGTCTGTCTGCTCAGTTCTAGGCCTTTTTTCTGCAGGCGGCTGAGAACCTCTGTCTGGGTGCGGCTAAGAACCCCTGATAAGAGAGATTAGATCTGCAGTTAGAGTCATGATCTGTCTATCAGAAGAAGGGCCCTGAGAAGTAGGTTTAGGATGGGCCTTGGCTTGGCTGGCAGCCTTAGCACGTGCAAAGGCCTTGATGGACATGGATACAGGAGGCCTAGCTGCCCCACGTGGAGGGGTAACTTTGTCCACAGGAATGGTGTCGGGTAGATCTAGAGCTTCGGTTGCTGGAGGAAAATCAACAACCGGCACCGGTGAAACCTCCGGGATCGAAGAATGCGGTAAAGCGTTGTCGCCGGCCTGGAGCGGTTGAATTACCGCTTCTGAAGGGACCGATGTACTCGCGGAGGGCTTAGGCGTGGTATCGGTGGACGACGCGGGCCGAGGATGTCGGTCCCGGTCCTTGCGGTTTTTGGTAGTTTGTGCTGTCGGTAGTTCCGACGGCATGATATAAGCGTAAGATTCGCCAAAAAAGTCTTCGGCAAATTCTGCCCGGCGCCTGAGTGTGCGCTTATTAAAGCAAGTACAGGCAACACAGGCTGAGACGTCGTGGTCTGGGCCCAGGCAAGGGAGGCAGTAAGAATGGAAGTCCTTATGAGGTATTTGTTTACCACAAGACAAACGATTATTAACTTTTTCAATTTTTTCTGATATCGGCTGAGGCAAGAAAAAATGTTCCCCAACGGGGTACTTAGCTTTAGATGACTTCGGTTAACTGAAAACACAGGAGCTGACCGACCGGCACTTGCGAACTGCTTCTGCTTCGGGCACCACGCGGCAAGAAAGACTGAAGAAGATGGCGTCGGCGGATGCCTTTATACCCCAGCCGCTCTGACGTCGGGGAGGAGGCGACATCAGCCGACGCCGGACCCAGACTTTGGAATCCGGCCGACCGAAGGGCTGCCTGAGGCAGGACAACCCATATGTCAGGACTGCAGTTGCATTCTTGAAGGACATCCCTTTTAGCAGAAGTTACGGCTACCAAGAATGCTGTTTTCCAGGACAGAAAATTGGCTGCAGGTTCAAAAGGAGGTTTCGTTAAGGCTTGCAGAACAAAGGTCAAGTCCCAAGGGGGAGTCACGGATTTCACCGGTAGCTTGAGAAGGAAAACGCCACGCAAGAATGTCTTACACAATTTTGTAGACGCTAGAGATCCTAATCCGTCTCCCACATGAAAATGGGATATTGCTGCCAACTGTACTTTTACCGTTGATGCACTGGCCCCTTGTTCAAAAATCATGGACAAAAAATCCAAGACTGTAGGAATTGGAACAGTAAAAGGGTTGAGACCTTGGCTGTTTGCCCAGATAGAAAATCATTTCCACTTGCTATTATAGATTTTCCTGGTGGACGGCTTTTGAGCCACTACCAGAATAGTTTTCACTGGTGATGAGATACCAGGAGTCCTTGCCATTAGTGGAACTGGATCAACCAAGCCGCGCGCTTGAGGTTTACCAGGTTCGGTGTTGGGTGCGATATCAGGTCTGGAATGGGATCCAGGATTAAAGGGGAAAAGAGACTGTGAGATCGCAGGTATGGAAACCAGATTTGACGAGGCCAGAATGGGGCTATGAGGATAATTTTGCTCCCCAACCGTGCGGCTTTCTGAATGAACTTTGCCATGAGCAGAAGCGGGGGATAAGCATAGAGTAGACCGGGAGGCCAAGCATGAATCAGAGCGCGTCTCTGGGGCTCTCCCCTTCTGGGGGAAGAATTGCGAAGAACTCGCTGCATTTTGTGTTTTGGGGGTAGCAAAAAGATCGCAGCGAGGCCAACCCCACTTGTGGAAAATTTCCTTTGCAACTTTCGGATAGAGACACCACTCGTAAGGACTGAGAATTACTCGACTCAGTTTGTCCGCCAGGATGTTGGATCGTCCCGGAATGTGCGTTGCTATCAGAAAACGGTTGGTGGATATCGTCCATTCCCAAACTCTCATGGCTTCTCGACAAAGAGGGTAGGATCTGGATCCCCCTTGTTTGTTTATATACCAGACCACTGACATATTGTCTGTCTATATTGCAATAGTTCCTAGAGGTAGAAGGTCTTGGAGAGCCTGCAACGCTAGAAGCACCGCCCTCATCTCCAGAACATTTATGTGCAAGGCGGTCTCCAACAAGGTCCACATACCTTGGACGTTTCTTATAGGTTCATACTAGGCTATCTGCCCAAGGGCATTTATAAGCCTAGCCCATAGTTATGTGGCTTTCGCCACCCCTTTAGTTTGAATAAAAACTATGCCTATCATTTTTCTGTGCCTCTGTCAAGCAGTGACACTGAAGTAATCCCTGGGGTATATCTGCGATCTCCCATCCATTGGTCAAGATTCCTCTTGAACAAGGCCAGCGAGGTGCTCTGCCTCACATGTACCGGGATTTTGTTCCACAGCATAGGAGTCTCTGGGTGATGAATCTGTCCCTCCAGCACGTTCTATTTATAACCGTGTCAAGGTTTAAGTCTCCGCCCTTGTGGTTCTGAGGGATCTAGATTTTTGAGGTGAAGCATATTCATCAAATCTGGGTTTGACATGGCCTTATATGTCAGGCACAGGTCACCTCTGAGCAAGCGGTATGAGACTGAATAAAGCTGGAGTTCTTTCAGTCGGGCAGCATAAGACATATTTTTGAGACCCTTTATCCTTTTGGTGAGGAACTTTTGGGGCCTTTCAAGCTGCATCAGGTGTCTGGTCAGATACATTCGAACGGGCATTGTACTCAATCATAGGTCTAATGAGTGATGAGTACAGGGGACGATGACCTCCCTTGATCTAGATGTGAATCCCTTCATGATCAGGTGGGCGATATAGAAGGTTTTCCTAACTACTTTAGCAACATGAGTGTCAAAGCGAAGACTACTGTCAACTTGGGTCCCCAGATCCCTGATGACTTTTTATGTGCTCAGTGGATTGTCACCTATATGGTAGCTAGGGGTAACCTTGTTTTTCCCAAGGGTATGACTATGCATTTTTGGCGTTTAACTTCAGGCCATGGCTCTGGCACCAGTTATCCGTTTCTGTGAGGCCCTTCTGGAGGATATCTGTGTCAGATGTGTTTTCGACTATGGCGCCCAGTTTGCAGTCATCTGCAAACTTTGTCAGCCATAACCCTCCTGTGTTTGCTTGTACTTGAAAAGTAGATGCCGAACAAGAGTGGACCCAGGACTGAGCCCTGTGGGACACCACTTGTGACAGGCTTTGAGTCTGACATGGCTCCAGCAACTCTGACCCTGTGGGTTCTGTCGCTTAGCCAGTTTGCAACCCATCTTGTGATGTATGGGTTTACATTCAAGCTGATGAGTTTTTCGATGATACCTGAGTGGGGTATTGTGTCGAAGGCCTTTGCCAGGTCGAGGTAGGCTGGACTGCCTTTCCCTCATCAATGGCCTTGGTGACTGTCTCGAAAAAGTCAACCAAGTTTAAGAGGCAGGATCTGCCTTTGACAAAGCCAAACTGGGTTGGATCCAAAGTCTGCAAGTTCCCTATGTCTTTATTTATGAGTTCCATTATGATCCTCTCCATGGCTTTGCAGATAAGGCTTGTCAAGCTAATGGGGCGGTAATTTCCAGGGTCTGTGGAGGCACCGCCCTTATGAAGTGGGACCACAGTGCGTGCGCCACTCCTTGAGTACGTATCCTGAGGTGAGGCTAAGATTAAACAGCTGTCCTAACTGTGGGTTTAATTCCTCGTTGAGTTCATGAAGCACACAGCCGGGGACACCATCCGGTCCCATGGATGCTGTGTTTTTGCCTTAGTGAGGGCAGTTCTCACCTGGGCGTTGGAGATGTTTGGGGGCTACAATCCTCTGGAATAGATATCTCTCCTTTTGGGGAGAAGTTTGGACTGAACCTGTCAGCTAGTATGTTAGCAATGTGTGTAGGTTCAGTAATTTTCACATCATTTTGAACTAATTCTGAGCATATCTGGGAGTTTCCTCCTAGGTTTCTAACATAGCTAAAGAAGGCCTTATGATTGTCTTTAGAGTCCTTGGCGATTTTTCTCTCAAAATTTGCCTTTGATGATTTTATGAGAGCTCTTAGTTTTTTTACTTATAATGATCAAAGGTGTCTTACCTTTCAAGGATTTTGCTCTATCTTGTAGTAGCTTCCTCCTTTTGTTGTAGAGCTTGTTTATGGCTGGGGTCCACCAGACTGGACGCTTGCCTTTGGTACAGAGAGTGTTAGTTTTGTTTGGGATTGCCTGATCCATGCAGTCCTGTAGGTGCTGGTAGAAGGCATTTGTAAGTGATTCAGCGGTTTGAGTAATGTTTACCACTGGCTCAGGGGCCTTAAAGGAGACCACACTAGTTTTAGAAGTGTGAAATCGGCTTTGAGAAGTTTTTCACTGTGGTCTTTTTGCTTCAGGTGGTGCGCGATGAGGACCTCCAGCGAGATTAGTGTATGATCTCATATCACCAGTGAGGGGTATACTTCGGTGTTGAACATTTTGATCCCATGTTCGTGATGATGAGATCAAGTATGTTTTCACCTCTTGTGGGGATAGTGACTAGTTGTTCCATGGCATTTGAGTTTATGAACTCCAGGAATCTTTGGGTTAGAGTGTTTGGGCTTGAGTAGTGTTCCCAGTCTATATTAGGGTAGTTGAAGTCACCTAGTATGATGGTGTTTGGAGATACATTTATCCTCCAATGTTTTCAGGAAGGCCATGTGAGGTTCCTGAGTTTGAGAGGGTGGCCTGTAACATGCTACAAATTGCAGAGCAGTCTTGCCTATGGTTAATTGCACCTGGATGGTCTCCGATGCATCGTGCGTTGCCACCAACCTTGAGGTGTGGGTGTCCTTTATGAATATGGACACCCTCCTTTCTTGGTGTTGTCCGGATTTTGGGGCGGACGCATGATATGAGGTGAAACCTGTTAGTGCTGGGGTGCTCTCAGGAGCCTTGAACCAGGTTTCTGTCACAGCACAGACATCGATGTTCTCCATATTGAGAAGGGCCTCGAGTGCGTGCATCTTGAGATTGAGACTTCTGGCATTGAGCAGCATTACCCTTAGTTTTTTCCTTTTTGGTGTTCTAGGGTGGTAGGTTTAGAATTTGAGCCTTGCCTAAAAAGGCACTATGGGGTGGCAAGAGCCTTTGCCAATATCCGAAGCCCAGGGTGACAGGTGCAAGCCCTTGAAGCAGCGTGGCTTGTCCAGCATGTCATCCCAGGCAGACAGACATTGGATCCCCTTTGAATGACACCAGAATTTAAGCCAATTATTAAAGCTGATCATCTTATCACTGTATTGTGGCATCATTCTAGGTGAAGGTAGGATACTGCTCAAGGTCAGGGTCATACCTGCCTGGGCTACATAATCAGAGAGCTCCTCGGCGTCCCTTTTCATGTAGTCCAAGGAGGTGCGTCTCAGGTCGTTGACACCAGCGTGGACAATGACTGAGTCGTACTTGTACCTGCTGTTGAGAGACCTGAGTGCTTGCGTTATGTGGCGGATTCTAGCGCCCGACAGGCAGCTTACTGTGACCTTCTCCTTACTCAGTCTGGTGGCGGACGTCACTGTGTCTGACTATGGAATCACCAATGACAAGTGTGTCTGGCATTTTGTTTGGCCTTAAGGGCTGTGACTGTTTGACACTCTGACTGTGTGGTCTATGTGTTGCATGTGTTGGGTCGTGAGGTGGTAGTTGTTTGGGTGTCTGCTTTGCCTCTGCTGTTTTGGTAAATTTTTGATCAGAGCCTCGAGTATGTCTTTTTGTGAGTATGTGTATGATTTGAAGTTGTGATGGTACCATGTGTGACTGGGTATGTATTGTGTGTGGTTACCTTCTCCTCCTGTCTGGTCTTGCCAGTCCTATGTTGAGAGAGCTCAGCCTCCAGTTTGGCCGTATAGTTGCATCTCTGCATGTATTTGTGTTTTGTGGGAGAAGGAGAGGATTGTCTGTGTACATGAGGCAATTGTAACATTGCCTCAATATTCCCAGGTTCACCAGTTGAGCTGGAGAGGACACTAGCAACTGATCCCTCGACATACTAGAAGTAGTAGATAAAGAACTTTCAAAGGACTCCGGGAAGTGGGTTTTAGGCTGGTGGGGTACTATCTATAATAAGAGTGCTTTATCAAGGTGCAAGTACTGTAGGAGTAAGTGCTAGGCTTTACAGATAGAGAATAGTCTACTTGGGAATCAAGTAGAGATGAACTTTTCAGTTATAGGATATGCTGGTTAGATCAGCAGTACAGTTTAGCGTGTTTTATAGCAGGGGCTGAAGGGAGCTAGGAATTGGCCCAAAACGACCAATGGACTACTAGTTTCTGGCTGAAACTTCACCAAATCGGACAAAAGGCGCTCAGTGCTTCCACTCCCACTGGTAAGCAAAGAAACTTCCCTCCTTCCTAATAAGGCAATGGATCAGTAACAGGAACTAAAAACAAAGCCCAGGGATCAGCAACTCTGAAACTGGACTACTCTAGTTCAGTAAAGTGGGAAAACAAGAGATTTTTTGTTTTATTACAGAGATAAGGAAAAAACAGACAGTAAATGCTATAAATGCTGTAAATCGGCTAGCACTTTAGTGTGTAGCCTACAGAAACAATTTGCAACAATTAGTAACTTAAAGTGCAATAAACAGTGTAAAATGCAGAAATCACTTAAAGTAGCAGTAAAACAGGCGAAATGCAGTCGCTAGCTTAATAACAGTGGGAAAGCCACAAAAATACTTATATCTGGTAGAAAGTCACTCTTTTAGCTCTCTGCTGCTTGGATCACTCTGCAGGCCACCACGAGGATCTGTGCAGAGTTGGTACAAGCTGGAAAACGTGTTTAGCGTGTTTTATAGCAGGGGGCTGAAAGGAGCTAGGAATTGGCCCAAAACGACCAATAGACTACTAGTTTCTGGCTGAAACTTCACCAATTCGGACAAAAAGGCTGCTCAGTGCTTCCCACTCCCACTGGTAAGCAAAGAAACTTCCCTCCTTCCTAATAAGGCAATGGATCAGTAACAGGAACTAAAAACAAAGCCCAGGGATCAGCAACTCTGAAACTGGACTACTCTAGTTCAGTAAGGTGGGAAAACAAGAGATTCTGGCCAAACAATACCCCCCCCACCCTAGGCGAGAAGCATCCGTGGTTAACGTGGCCTTGGGGGGGGGGGGTCACAAAGGGTCTCCTTTGCCTGAGTTCTGGGGAGTGAAGCCACCAAAGGAGGGATTCCCTGCAAACCCTGCTCAGGGGGGGTGGGAGTGTTCAATGGGTGAGTAACAGAGACCACTGAACTTGGAGTGTCCACTGTAATATACGCATCCTTCTGCGAGCATGGAGAGAAAGGCCGATAGCCGCTGCCATCGAGCCTAGTGCTCTCAAGACTAACGCCGCCGGCGGAGCTTTGGTGCGAAGAGCTAAAACTTGGAGTGAGAGGCTGGACAGCCTGTCCGAGGTCAAGAAGGCCAGAGAAGATCGGGAATCTAGCCTGGCTCCTATGAAATCTAATGCTTGCACCGGATGAAGAAAAGACTTCGGTATGTTGACTGAAATGCCCAAGCTGTCGGCAAGAGACAGAACATAGTCCCTCGCGGTACAAAGTTGATGCCTGTTGGTTGCTGTGAGGAGCCAGTCGTCTAGGTACGGAAAGACCCTTATGCCCTGAAGCCTCAGGTGGGCAGCAACCACTGCCATGACTTTGGTGAACACCCTGGGGGCTGAGGTGAGTCCGAACGGAAGGACCCTGAACTGGTAATGACTGGCCCCTAGCCGGAAACGGAGGGACCTCCTGGACTGTCTGTCCATCAGAATGTGGTAGTATGCATCCTTGAGGTCTATAGAGCACATCCAGTCGTTCTCCTGCATTAAGGGGAGAATAGATTGTAGAGTGACTATCGGGAACTTTTCTTTGGGGACAAACATGTTCAGGGCAGACAAGTCTAGAATGGGCCTGAGGTCCCCCGTCTTTTTTGGCACTAAAAAGAACCTTGAGTAGTAGCCCGATCCGGATTGGTCTGGGGGGACCCGCTGGATGGCTCTTTTTCCTAACAAATTTGAAATCTCTACGGTTGCCACCTCTCTGATTGGGAGGGACATCGGGGAGGCAACCACCTGAAGGAGGACAAAATAGGAAGGGAATTTTGTAGCCTCTGGATATAATTTGGAGCACCCATCGATCGTTCGTGATGGACTCCCACATTGACAGGTGCTTCGTTAAACGCCCCGACTGCCTCCAGAGCTGGACAGCCGGGTAAGCCCTCAGGGCTGCTGCGCTGGTCTTTTGGAGAAAGGCTCCCTAGACCCGAAGTTACGCGGTCCCCCTCTGCCTCTGGGCCGGCGTCCACCCTGCCCTCCTCTGCCTCTGGAGGGCGCGGAGTCCAAAGCTGGATAGGATTGCTGAGACTTGCGGAACCACAACTTCTTTTGCCCCCTCTGATTCCTTGAGAAGGAACGTTGGGGGCTCGAGAAGCAGACTCCGACGGCAGACAGTGTGTCTTCCCGTCCTTTTCGCTTTGGACTAGTATATCGCGTACGGTCCTGCCAAAAAGCGAAGAACTGTCAAAGCGTGCATTCGCGAAGGATGCCTTGAAAGGTTCTGCAAAATTGCAAAGGTGGAGCCAGGCGTGGCATCGCAAGACAACACCTGCCCCGCTGGCCCTCGCGGCTCCCTCCGTAGCATAAGACAGTAGCTGCATGGATGCATTTGAAATGGACTTGAGTGGTCATAAGATTAGAGAACACGGTTTTGTCCTCGACCGACATGGACTCTGGTGGAGCTGCAGTGTATTCCTTGATCAAATCACGTTGCAGCCTGATGACATGCGCCATATAATTCAGCGCCCTCACAGAGAAGGTTGCTGAAACAAAGGTCCGCTTCCCTATACGGTCCGGCGCCCGGGACTCCTTGTCCGGCAGGTGGACCATGGAGCTCTGCTGGGAGAGTTCTCTCTTAGTGGCAGCAGCCACCAACATGGCATCAACTGGAGACCCTATGGCCCAAGCCTGCCTATCTGAAGGGGGGCTAAAGATTTTATCCGGCCGGCGTGGGATAGGCTCCACGGTGTCGGGTTCCTGCCAAGCCCTGGTAGTCAGGAGATCTACCAGGGGATCTGCCGGTGGGGACACCCAGGAGGTAGATGGGCCAGCTTCAAACGCTTCCAGAAATACGGACTCATTCGAGGAAGATTTTTGGGCAGACCACCCCCCAATACGCAACATTTCCATGATGTCTCCAAAGGAGACATCCTTGGGGGGGTGACCTTGGGGAACCTTCCCTTTCCTCTAAGTCCGTATCCGTGGTGACGGACTTGGGGGAGTCCATGTGCCTCCTTTTACACGTCCGTTTACGAGGCACCTCCTCTGTGGGACTATCAGAAGAGGGCTTGTCAACAGCCTCTTGTTCCTCCGAGGGAACCAACTAGTGGGTCTGAGCAGGCTGTCCCGATGGAAGGATAATGGAAGGTAGACCCGTATGCAGTGAGGGAGCGGAAGGATCCAAAGCCCGAGTCAGGGACCTGGAAGACCTCGACAGTACCCTCTCCACTACCTCGAACGCAGAGGGAGAACTACTCTCTTCCGGCCCCAAGAGCAGTCTCCTCGGCTCCGAGATAGGGATCGGGGTCGGAGCCGAAGCCATCGGATCCGAAAGGGAGGTGCTCTCAGACATAGGCGGCGCCGAAGATGCACCCACTCCCAGGGATCCAACGCCCGGCCCATAGCAGCGAGAGCTCGGATCAGAGATACTCGAGGGTATGGTCGGCGGCGAGAAGGCTTGGGCCACCGGCGCCGACAAAACCCTGGCTCCGAAAGGGCCTGGATCTGAAGACTCCAAAACTCGGATCAGGGTTGAAGGAGAAATCAGGGCAAATATTGAAGCTGCACTCGGCCCCCTGTAGGGGGGGGGGGAGGGCAGGAGCACCCCCATCTGCATTTGGGTCTGCAAAAACCGATGCATCATCCTGTCCATATTGGCATCGGAGAGAGACCTAGTAGATCTAGAGGAGGTCGTAGAGGCGGGCCTGTTCCTTCTGTCCCTCACAGCCCGGGGGTTGAAGGCTGCGCAAACCTGGCAGTCTGAAGACAAATGGGCAACCCCCAGGCATATAACGCACTGAGTGTGGCCATCAGCTGGGAAAAGCTTATGGCCATACCCAGTGCACTTTGAAAAAATAGCTTTATGGCCTTCGGCCATTTTCCTGACACACACACTCACACGCCCAAACACCTAGGGGAGGGTTAACTGAATAAAACGCAATCCTGAAAATAAACAAGGGCAGAGAAAAACTCTCAACACTCTTCTTTTTAAATTGTTAAAGTTTTAAGAAAATTTCTTGAAAAAAATTCACTTCCCTGCTACTAAGCTGAGGAGCTCTTCTCAAGATGCTTGTGATTCAAGCCGCGGCAAAAACGATCTGAGGTAGTGTGGTGGTGACAGGGGATTGTGGGTAGAGGGGAGGGAGCTAGGAGCTCGGATCTTGAAGCTTGGAAAGCTGCTGGTCGGATCCGAGACCCACAGGTTGCAGAACAAATGAAGTAACTACTTCAGATCCTGAGTTCTGAACCCCGTGGACAGTGCCTACGGGGTTGGAGCGGACGTCGGAACTGAGAAGCCAGGAGGCGCTGTCGGAACCGACCTAAGGACATCAAATGGAGCCGAGCACTCCGGCTCCGAAAGCGGAGATGTGCTCGGAGGAGGAAGTATCGATGTAGGTAGAGGGACCAGCTCCGGGGCCGACTGGGTTGGAGCCGAAAACAATTTAGCCAGTAACGGTGACTGAAGACGTCTCTGCACCACTCTATCAACATCCACATCCAATAAGGTCCTGGAGGATTTGGAGGATAGGGAAGGAGATCAAGACCTCCTCTCTGAAGGAGACCTGCGAGGAGGAGATTCCGGCCTAATGCTAGGCGACCGGCTCCGAACAGGCTCCGATAAAATAGGAGCCAAAGCAGGTTCCATAGACACTGACACTTCCTGCGGCCCAGAGGACAATGGAGCCGAGGATGTCGTTGAAGATTTAGGCATTTTCTCCGGCGGCTCTGAGGATACTGATGGAGCCGGGGATCGCTTTTTAGCCTCAGTAGATTTAGCTTTTGAAGGAGAAGACTTAAAGCTGGAAGCACTCTCCAAACCCTCTTCGAAGAAGGGTTTCAGAAGTCCCTTCAAAATCAATTTGTTCTTCCTTTCCTGAAGAACACGCGGGCTAAAGGCATGACAAAAACTACACGATTCCTGGAGGTGAAACGCTCCGAAAAGTACAGTTTTGTACCTACCATAAATGTAGATGTCCGATAGACATGCAACTGCAGTCATAACATGTGGGTTGTCCTGCCTCAGGCAGCCCTCGGTCGGCCGGATTCCAAAGTCTGGGTCCGACGTCGGCTGATGTCGCATTTCTCTCTGACGTCAGAGCAGCTGGAGTATATAAGCATCAGCCGACGCCATCTTCTTCAGTGTTTCTTGCCCCAGATGCCAGGTGCCCTCCAAGGAAGGCTGTAATCAAATTGGAAGACAAAAACAGGATTCCAAACAATTACATGAGCAATAAAACAAATACACCATAACAGATATCCCCAGCTAAGAGTGAGGGGGATAGGAGTGGACCCTAAGCATAGAGGGGTATGGAGGGAGGGAAAACCCGACTGTAGTTGCATGTCTATCGGACATCTACATTTATGGTAGGTACAAAACTGTACTATGTCCTTCAAGAATGCAACTGCAGTCATAACATGTGGGTAGAATACCATAGCTTAGCTGGGGGAGGAGGCATGCTCTAGTAAAGAGATGGTGTGGCAATCAAACCCTGCAGGACTGCCGAAGCAAAGTCTGCTCTGGATCTGGACTATAGGGGGAGATTGTAGTGTTTTGAGAATGTATGCACGGAGCTCCATGTAGCAGCTTCTAGAATGTCCTTTGTAGGCACCCCTCTTAAAAATGCTGTAGAGGTGGCTGTAGCTCTGGTGGAATGTGGTCTGACATAGGCTGGAACAGTCTTTCCATGAAAGGAATAACAGAATCTGATGCAATGTCCAATCCATTTAGAAATAGTCTGTTTTGAAATTGCTTTTCCTTGGACTGCAGGGGCGTAAGCTACAAAAGCTGTTCAGACTTCCTACTGTCCTTGGTTCTGTCCAGGTAGTATCGAGTTGTCTATGAATGTCCAAGGTGTGCAAAGCCTTTCCCCTTATTCTCAGGATTGGGGAAGAAAGTAGGCAGATGAATGGCTTGATTTAGAGAAACCCTAGATACCACCTTTGGCATAAAGGTAGGGTTGGTCCTTAATGAAACCCTGTCTCTGTGGAAAATAATAAAGGGTGGTATTGCCATTAGGGCCTGTAGTTCCGAAACCCTTCTTGCTGACGTAATTGCCAACAGGAAGGCTGTTTTCCATGAAAGAAATTGCAAGTCAACTGAAGCTGCTGGCTCAAAGGAGGTAGAGTCAGTTTTCTAAGACAAAATTGAGGTCCCAGGCTGGCACTGGGGCCTTGCTTGGTGGCTTAATGTTCTTGATTCCCCTGAGGAATTGTCTTAGTAAGGGGTGAGAAAAAACAGGAGGATCAGTGTTGTATCTAGCTGAAATAGCAGATGCATGTATCTTTATTGAAGAATATGAGAGGCCACTCTGTAACATATCTGCCAAATATTCCAAGATAAGTGGGATGTTCAGTAATGATGCATCATGCCCTTTGCTGGTATTCCAATTGCTGAATCTTTTCCACTTTGCTAAGTAGACCTTTCTGGTGGACGGTCTTCGAGCCTCTGTTAGTATCCGCTGAACTTCCTTGGAGAAAGATAAGTTGAAATTATTTATGGGATCTCCCAGGCTGTTAGCTGCAGAGTCTGAAGGTTTGGATGCAGTGTTTCGAAATTGTGTTGAGTCAAAAGTAGAGGCCACTGAGGAAGGGCCCACCTCCTGGTGTGGCATATGCTCCGTAGTAGTGGGTACCAGTGTTGTCTTGGCCAATCCGGAGCTATTATGATTCCCTTGGGCTTCTCTGCTTTGATCTTTAGTAATACTGAAGTCATCAGTGGCAGAGGTGGGAATGCATAGATTGCTAGGGAGTTCCAGTTGAATGAAAGAGCATCTATTTTCCAAGCCTTTGGATGGTATGTCCTTGTGCAAAATTTTGGTAGGAGATGATTGAGGTGAGAGGCAAATAGGTCCACTTCTGGCTTGCCCCATGTCGAAGTAAGTTGTCTGAAAGCCTTCGGATGTAACCTCCACTCGTGTGGATCTGTGAAATTCCTGCTTAGGCTGTCTGCCAACACATCGTCTTTTCCTGGAACAAACTGTGATTGTAACTGGATGTTTAGACTCAGTGATTTCTCCCAAAGCTGCATTGTCAGTCTGCAAAGGGGTAAGAGTGGGTGCCCCTGCTTGTTTATGTACCACATCACAGTGGTGTTGTCTGTCCGTATCATTAAGTGACCTTGCTGGAGTTGGTTTTGAAAAGCCTCGATAGCATGCATTACTGCCAGCATTTCCTTTTGGTTTATATGCAGATGTGTTTCCTTTGGAGATCATTGTCCTTGTATACACCTGCCTTCCATGTGCGCCCCCCATCCGAGGTCTGAGGCGTCTGTAGTCAGTCTGTGTTATCTCTGGTTTTTTGAAAGACATGCCTGTGTTTTCCCGGCTCACCGAGGCCCACCATAGGAATTCTTTTTGTAAGCATGGAATGAGTGGTATGATTGTCTCCAAGTTGTTGCTGTGCTGAGACCAAATGCTTTTTAGGTACCATTGAAGCTTTCTCATGTGTAGTTTTGCTAATGGAACCAGTAGAATGCAGGATGCCATGTAACCCAGGGCCTGTAGGAATCTCCTTGCAGTCATCTGGGTGAGTTTTGCTAAACCTTTGAAGTATTGAGTTAACTTCTCTTGCTTTTCTTCTGTCAGGTAAGCCATCTGAGAGGCTGTGTCTAGTTTGGCTCCTAAGAAGATTATTTGCTGGGATGGCTGCAGTCTTGACTTTTGGAAGTTGACTGTGTATCCCAGAGCTTGAAGTAATCGTATGACATATTCCAGATTTTTGTCAACATCAATTTGTCGTCCGCTTGTATGAGGCAGTCGTCCAGGTACGGGTAAATTTGTATACCCTGGAGCCTGCAATGAGCAATTACTGAAGCCAGGCATTTTGTAAACACTCTGGGCGCAGTAGATAAGCCAAATGGCAATGCTGAGAATTGATAATGCTCTGGCCCTGCAAGAAATCTGAGGTATCTTCTGCAGCTGTGTCTGATAGGGACATGCAGGTATGCCTCCTTGAGGTCCAGAGTAAATCAGCCACGACTCCTTGCCCAGCATGGGAAGGAGTTGCTGTAGAGTCAGCATTTTGAACTTTGGTACTATGAGAAAGGTGTTTAATGCGGACAAGTCCAGTACTGGTCTCCATTGAGTTTCTTTTCTTGGAACAAGGAACAGTCTTGAGTAAAACCCCTGCTCTTGTTCTTGTTGTGGAACTCTTTGTATTGCTTTCATTCGAGTTAGCAGAGTGATTTGCTTGATAGCCTCTGCCCTTTGATGTTGTGGTAGATTTGGCATGCCTTGTTTTCTTGGTAAGGTATGAAAATGAAACCTGTACCCTCGGTCTATAATGTCCAAAATCCATTTGTCCTTTGTCAGTCTGTGCCAGTTTTCTGCAAACAGAGATAATTTCCCGCCCAAGGGAGCTTCTAGTTGTTCCCTGGTAGGCGGTAGTAAAGGAAAGTCATTGAGATTGTGGTTGTTGGGCAGGAGAAACCCCTGCGTCACCTCTTTGGTTTCCTGGCTGCCATTGACGTCCTCTGTAAGGGCCTCTGTATTGGCCTCTTCCTCGGCCACGTCTGTTCTTACCCCTTTGAAACATTTCTGGGTTAGGAAAGGACCAGTTTTTTGAAGGCCAATTCCTACTGAATCTGGGGGGTTGAACCTGGAGGAAATCCTTTACAGTTTGAACTGATTTTGCTTTTTCTTCGATGGTCTTTAACACATCCTTAGCATTTGCACCAAAAAGCTTGTTCTTTTCCAAAGGTGCATCCAGAAGTTTTGCTTTTACATGATCTGGTAGAGGTTGCTCTTTTAACCAAGCATGTCTACGCATCACTGCCCCTGTCATAGCTGCCCTACATGAAGCTTCCAGTGCATCATATCCACACTGCAGGAAGTGATTTGCTTACTTGCTGAGTGTTATGTACAGCTTCCTGCAAAGTCTTCCTGTCTAAAGGATCAGGAGAAGCTAATGTTTTTTGTAAATCTTCTAAGAGATAATCCTGATATTGGAACATATGAAAAAGGCAATTTATAGCTCTCATAGATAAGGTAGTGGATGTGTAAACCTTTTTACCCAATCTCTCTAATGACCTTGCTTCCCTGTTGGAGGGCAAAGGATTTTTTGAGGTCGAGGCTGAAACTCCTTTAGGCCCCTGTGAAATAGTTTCCAAATCAACAGTATGGGCCCTGAATAAATGGGAATGAGTTTCTGGGACCCTGTAATACCTGTCTGGCTTGGCTGGAGCAGGAGGGAGAGTATCAGGGGTAGCACTAGAATCAGAATACAAGTCATCCAGAACATCAAGTACAGGAGGAATAGCTAAGGGCCTGTGCTGAGGCTTCTTAAGGAAAGTCCTAAGGCGTTTCCTGGAATCAGAATATTCCTGGCCCTGCCACTTGAAATGTTCCCTCATGGTGTGCAGAACTTCCCCAAAAGAAATATCCTCAGGAGGGAGGCCAAGGTATGGAATCTTCTGCATCCGAGTCCTCATAGGTCTGGAAGAGCTCTTCCTGGCTATCAGAGTGGACAGAGCCCTCAGAGTCTTCATCTGAAGGAGTAGGGTCAGAGGGTTCAACCCGGGGCCTTTTATCAGGAGGAGGCTGGGATGCTCTCTCAGGATGGGTCTGTGAACCTCTAATCATGGAAATTAAGTCAGCAGCCATGGACATAATTTGTGTCTCCGGAGTCGGCTGAGGTATGGATTTAGAAGTAATATGCTTTGTTTTGCTGGCTGCCTTAGCCCTAGTGTAGGCCTTAATAGACATGGCCATAGGAGGCCTGGCAGTTCCACGTGCAGGAGTGACCTTGTCTACAGCAATGGTCTCGGGCATTTCCTCGGTTTCGGTATCCGGAGGAAAACCTATAACTGGCGTCGGAGTAATGTCTGGAATCGGAGTAGTCGGTAATGCGGTGTCTTCGGTTCGGAGCGGTGGAGAGACCGTCTCAGAGGGAACCGGAGCACTCGCTAGGTTTTGGCGTGGAGTCGGTGGTAGACGGGCCGAGGATGCCGGTCCCGGTCTTTTCGCTTTTTGGGAGTTTGCGATGTCGGAAGATCCGACGGCATGGTGTAAGCAAATTTATCGCCGAATAAATCTTCAGCGAACTCCGCCCGGCGCCTGAGAGTGCGCTTGTTGAAGCGAGCACAGGCTACACAGGCCGAGACGTCGTGGTCTGGGCCCGGGCAAGGGAGGCACAGTAAGAGTGGAAATCCTTATGAGGTATTTGTTTACCACAAAAAAGACAATTGTTAACTTTTTCAGTAATTTCTGACATCGGCTGAGGCAAGAAAAGGTCCCAACGGGTACTTAGCTTTTTTGATGACTTCGGTATCGTAGAATACAGGAGCTGACCGACCGGCACTTGCGAACTGCTTCTGCTTCGGGCACCGAGCGGCAAGAAAGACTGAAGAAGATGGCGTCGGCTGATGCTTATATACTCCAGCCACTCTGACGTTGGAGAGAAATGCGACATCAGCCGACGTCGGACCCAGACTTTGGAATCCAGCCGACCGAGGGTTGCCTGAGGCAGGACAACCCACATGTTATGACTGCAGTTGCATTCTTGAAGGACATCAGTATACACAAACAGAGTGTCCATCATTGATAGGCATCTTATAACTGCACTTAGTGCACTTCTTAAAGCCCGAGGGCTTATGCTCCTTTGTATCTTTAGACATAGTCACTAGAAAACTGAGTAACTAACTGAACAACCAGACCAACGATCAATCAGCCAGCCACAAGCGCGGGAACAGAACAGACAATACACCACAAAGACCTCTAATTTAAACGGTCCTAGAACACAAATACAAGAGGGAGGACTAATTCCTCTAATTTAAACAGTCTTAGTTCAAGGGAATAAGTTAGCCCACAAGGTAAGCGAGGGGACAGACTAGGTCCTCTAACTGAAACGGGCCTAGCCCATTGGAAACAGCTAGTGGGAAACCACAAGAACACGCTAAACGAGAACTTTTCCACAAACACAGTTCAAAGATACACACACAACAGCTATGAAAATGGATTTTTTTTTGCAAAACTTCTCTGCTATAAAGAAGAAAAAAGGTACTTCGCCACAGCCAAGAGCGAGACCACGTCTGAGCTACATGAGTGGCAAACGAGATCTGGGGATATAGAGCAGTGCAGCATGGGATACCATCTTAGCCCAGCCAACTGAAAGACTTTGAGCTAAAGTATGGCCGACATTCAGCTCCGAACCCACGGGTAAGAATGTAGGTGATTTTGGAATACATAACATCAGGGTAGGTGGCTCAGTTTCTCTCCAACTCCTGCTGACCACGTTGAATCACTGGCACTAAAGGCAGTGTATGAACTCATACTTGGGATCAACACCACCAACTTCTCTTCACACTTGAAATGATTTTATATTTATCAAAACTAAGACTTTCCCCATGATAAAAAGGGCTGACATCTGAAATGAATCAGTGGCAGCAAAAAATGAAGTTAACAAAAGGGATTCAAAGCCATATGAGAAGTTGTAATTAATCAGCATTCTCATGACTTGTAAGCATTTGCAAATGTGGAGAGAGACTGGGGTTTTGGAACAGAACCCCTTCACTATACTCAAACTGCTTGAGCAACACCTTAATCGACAACCTAATACAAGTCTGGTTCCACTGAAGACAAAGTAGTGAAGGGAATCATCCCTGGGCAAACAGATAAACATTTACAACGGTTCAAGACAAAAATGGGGAACCTTTTTGTTAACAAACTTAGTATTTTAATGGACTGAAAAAAGTAGTTATGTACTCACCATAACGTTCCATCTGAGTAGGTAACTTAATTTGTCAGCAACCTGTGGGTATTGGATCTGATTCGGATCCGAGCCGGCAGCTTTCCTAGCAAAAGATCAGAGCTCCAAGCTCCTCCCCCCTACCCATAATGCCCTGCTACCTCCCTCTAGTCCTCAGATAGTTTGCCATAGTATCACAGAATACTACCATAACACAAGGAAAAAACACCTGGACATCCTAACCTGATGTCATCTGGGAAGTGAAACACAATGATCCTTCAAGGACGAACTACAGGTCAGGGGGACGGAGGGAGGGTTGGTTGCTGACAAATGAAGTTACCTACTCAGATGGAATGTTATGGTGAGTACATAACTTATTTGAAGTAGTTAACTTCATTTGATCAGCAACCTGTGGGACAGAGTCCCTGTGCTGGATGGCTCTTTTTCTTTGTAGCTCTTATTTCAAAGGCTGCTACCTCCCTCTGATTGGGTGGAACATCGGGGAGGAGAACTTCGGAATGGAATTGAGTAACCTCTGGATATGATCCGGAGCACCCAGCGATCTGTCGTAATGGACTCCCAATGTGCTAGATGCTCCGAGAAGCGCCCCCCGACTGCCTCCAAAGAGGAGCAGTTGGGCAACCCCTCAGGGTTTCTGCACGGGTCGATCGGAAAAGGGTTCCCTCGACCTGAAATTCTTCGGCCCCCCTCTGCCTCTGGGCTGGCGTCCACCCTGTCATCCTCTGCCTCTGAAGGATGAGGGGTCCGGAGCGAAACGGGATTGTTGGGATTTCCGGAACCACATCTTCTTCTGTCCTCTTTGGTTCCTGGAGAAGGACCTCTGAGGAGCCAAGAAGCGGATCCAGACGGCAGACGGTTTCCCGTCTTTCTCGCTCTGGAGTAGCGTATCGGACGGTTTTGCCGAAAATCGTAGAACCGCCAAAGGGGGCATTCACGAAGGATGCCTTGAAGGGTTCCACAAAGTCGCAGAGATGGAGCTAGGCCCGTCATCGTAAGACAATGCCTGCTCCGCTGGCTCTAGCTGCTCCCTCCGTGGCATGGGAGAGAAGCCGCATAGAGGTGTTTGAGTGGCCATTCGCGCCGAGAAGGTCCATTTGTCCTCAGCAGACACGGACTCTGGGGGTGACCCAGCATACTCTGATTAGGTCCTGCTGGAGTCGAATCACGTGTGCCATATAGTTCAGCGACCTGACAGAGAAGGTCGTTGAAGCGAACATCCACTTTCCGAGGCGGTCCATCGTCTGAGACTCCTTGTACCGAGGAACTCTCCTGTGCCAATTCCTTCTTGGTGGCAGCCGCCACCACCATGGCATCTACCGGGGCACCTTTGCTCCAAACTGTCCTGTCTGTGGGGGGGGGGCTGAGAATCCTGTCCGGTCTTTTGGGTATTGGCTCCACAGTGTCCGGCTCCTTCCATGCCCTGGTAGTTATGAGGTCCACCAGGGGATCGGCGGGAGGGGACACCCAAGAGGTAGATGGGCCTGCAAACACCTCCAGAAACACAGACTCCTCCGAGGAAGGCTTCTGGGCTGACCACCCCCCTCTAATACGAAGCATTTCCATAATGTCTCCAAATGAGATGTCCTCAGGGGGAGGGGGGTGACCTGGGGGAACCTTCCCCTTCCTCCAAGTCAGTGTCTTCTGTGAGGGACTCGGGTGAGTCCAAGTGCCTCCTCTTGCACTTTCGTTTGTGAGGGACCTCCTCGGTCTTGTTCCCCTACGGGAACCATCTGGGACGTAGGCGCAGGCTGTCCCTGGGGCCGGATGATGGAGGACAGGCCCGTCTGAGAGGGAATGGCGGGTGGATCCGTAGCAAGAGCCTGGGGCCTGGAATCCCTCAAAAGGACCCTCTCCACAATGTCGAATGCAGAGGGTGAGCTGCTTTCCCTAGGATCCGAAAGCAGCCCCCTCGGATCCGGCGTGTGGATCGGCGCCGGATATGACCTGATCAGATCCGAAAGGACAGTGCGATCTGACCTCAACGGAGCCGAAGGCACACTGACCCCTCCGGATCAGATGCTCATCCCACGGCCCCGAGAGCTCGGATCCGAAAATGGATCAGACAAACTCGAAGGTGCGGTAGGAGCCGAAGTAGGAAACACTGTCGGCGCCGACGCCACCCCGGCTCCGAAGCTACTCTGATCAGGCAGCTCCGAACCCCGATAGCGGGTCGGAGAAGGAGCAATGGGGGTGAAAAATGGGGTCGAGCCCCCCCCCCCCAGTGGGGGGGGGAGGAGGAGGCAAGAGCACTCCCATCTGCAGCTGGGCCTGAAGAAATCGACGCACCATCCGGTCCATGTCCGCGTCAGATAAACTTCTTGTTGACCTGGATGAGGCTGCTGAGGCTGGCCAGGAAGGCCACCTGGACAACCTCGAAGGTGACTGGGTCTCCTCCTCCGGCTCCGGGGAGAAACGTGGAGAGCAAAACCTGGAAGGGGAAGACCCGGAGACCTTAAGGGGGGAGGCTAGCTGCTTAGACGGCGGGGCCGAGGGAGCTGAATCGGCCAGCCTCTTGTGGCTACGATGTCTGTCCCTATCACGCCAATTGTCCTTCCTATCCTTTTTCCTGGTGTCCCTTTCCTCCTGAGCCAAAGAGGGAGTTTGAATCCCAGCCAGGGGTGTGGGAACAATTGGTGGGGCAGCCACGGCTGGCGCCACAGAGGGGGAGGGAGGACGAAGCCAAATCAGGGGGCAAAAGGCCCGCAAGGACTAGCTTAGTCCGCCTATCCCTCAAAGCCCTGGGGTTGAAGGCTGCACAGATAGTGCAGCCTGACGAAAGGTGGTCCACACCCAGGCAAATAACGTACCGAGTGTGGCCATCCGCTGGGGACAGCTTATGGCCACACTCAGAGCATTTAGAAAAAATTGCTTTTGGGCCTTCAGACATTTTGAAAGAAACAGGCCCACACGCACACAGACAGAAGGGGGGGTAGGGAAATTAAAATCTACACTACGCTAACGAGAAAAACTACCCAAATAGATCAAGGGAGAGAAGGGTATGATTAGAGAGATTTTAAAGGAAAAAAATTTAAATATTCTACTATAACTCACGAAACCAGACGCTAGGAGCTCGTTCTCAGATGCTTCAAGAAGCCGCGGCAAACGAGATCTGGGGACTAGAGGGAGGTCGCAGGGCATTATGGGTAGGGGGAGGAGCTTGGAGCTCGGATCTTTTGCTAGGAAGGCTGCCGGCTCGGATCCGAATCGGATCCAATACCCACAGGTTGCTGATCAAATGAAGTTAACTACTTCAGATCAAGGAATTATATGGCACAATCAGCATAATAAACCCCCCCACAGAATGCAAGGATAAGGTATGGGAAAAGAACTGGAAATGAACCAATACCATGAGAGAAAATCTTCCTGTTCTGAGCTGAGCAAATCTAGCATGCAGTTATGGGTGCAACAATAAGGTTTACAAACAATGACAATACAATTAACAGAATGCAATACACCAATCAAGGTAAAATCCAAACTAACCCACAGCTGTCACAATGGAAAGGGCATAAAATGTGCAGACTTGGTAGGCTAAACATCCTAAAATGATGCAGCTGAAAGAAAACAAAACACAGTGGTCAATTAAGTGCCAACCACCACAGGATGGAATGACTTTTCATAGCCTCACAAACTTTCCACTAACTTCACTTTGTCAGCCTATAAGCTTTTTTTTAAGATAGAGGCATCTTTTTAAACCAAGCTATTTTTTCTGTTTAATCACGTCTAATGAAGTGGAACCATTCCCACTCAAACATCCAAGGCCAGAAATGGACAGCATTGTGATGAAGCCCTGGCTATGATGCAAATGACCTGAATCTACTTTCTATTTAGAGGTTTGGGCACTGTAGGAGCACAGGTAGTGGTGGTGGTCCAGTCTGTTTAAACTACAGTTCTCAGAAATTATAGTAGGACATTCAGCAAAAGGACAAGATACATCTGTACTTAGCTTCAGCCCAATTGTTTTAAGCAGCAGTCCCCCCCGGCACTGTGAACTGAAGTGGGCGCATCCACCCAACAGAAGACAAGTGCTGCAGAACTCTCATATCAGCAAGTGCACATCAGGTGTAAGGAATGAAGGGTTAAGGCTATCAGAAAACCCAGACTGCTGTTCAAGTGATAGTGTCCTGTGATTTTCTCTCTATCCTCCAATAAAATGCAGCAGCATTAACGGAGGGGAACAGATGAACTTAACAAGTTATGAGAAGGCTAACAGTTTGCAGACAGTGAGGGATAAAAAAGACTGAACAGAGATTACCATTTTTAAATATCCTGTAGCAGAAAAAAAATAACTGAGGAGAAATTTGGGCTGGAACAGCTTAAAATTTCATTGTCTCCAAGAATTCTTAAAACTGAAGCATTTTAAACAGCTTTTACTACAGAACACACAGATGTGTTGTACACTTTGCATCTTCTGCAAAGAAAGAGAAATGAGCACTAAAACGCTCAAAACAGCAGTACTGCTTCCTTCTGCCACCAAGCAAATGTGATATCGATAGAGAGAAAAGTACAGTTTTGTACCTACCATAAATGTAGATGTCCGATAGATATGCAACTGCAGTCATAACATATGGGTTGTCCTGCCTCAGGCAGCCCTCGGTCGGCCGGATTCCAAAGTCTGGGTCAGACGTCGGCTGATGTCGCATTTCTCTCCGACGTCAGAGCGGCTGGAGTACATAAGCATCAGCCGACGCCATTTTCTTCAGCGTTTCTTGCCCCAGATGCCAGGTGCCCTCCAAGGAAGGCTGTAATCAAATTGGAAGACAAAAACAGGATTCTAGACAAATAAGTAAGCAACAAACAGATACACCATAACAGATATCCCCAGCTAAGAGAAACAGGGATAGGAGTGGACCCTAGGCATAGAGGGGTATGGAGGGAGGGAAAATCCGACTGCAGTTGCATATCTATCGGACATCTACATTTATGGTAGATACAAAACTGTACTATGTCCTTCAAGAATGCAACTGCAGTCATAACATATGGGTAGAATACCATAGCTTAGCTGGGGGAGGAGGAATGCTCTAGGAAAAAGATGGTGTGGCAATCAAACCCTGCAGGACTGCCGAAGCAAAGCCTGCTCTGGATCTGGAGTATAGAGGTAGATTGTAGTGCTTGGAGAATGTATGCACGGTGCTCCATGTAGCAGCTTCTAGAATGTCCTTTGTAGGCACCCCTCTTAAAAATGCTGTAGAGGTGGCTGTAGCTCTGGTGGAATGTGGTCTGACATTAGCAGGAACAGTCTTCCCATGAAAGGAATAACAGAATATGATGCAATGTCCAATCCATTTTGAAATGGTCTGTTTTGAAATTGCTTTTCCTTGGACTGCAGGGGCGTAAGCTACAAAAAGTTGTTCAGACTTCCTACTGGTCTTGGTTCTGTCCAGGTAGTATCGAAGTTGCCTGTGAATGTCCAAGGTATGTAACAGTCTTTCCCCTTTGTTCTCAGGATTGGGGAAGAAAGCAGATAGATGAATAGCTTGATTTAAAGAAACCCTAGATACCACCTTTGGCATAAAGGTAGGGTTGGTCCTTAAGGAGACCCTGTCTCTGTGAAAGATTATGAACGGTGGTATTGCCATTAGGGCCTGTAGTTCCGAAACCCTTCTTGCTGAGGTAATTGCCAACAGGAAGGCTGTCTTCCATGAGAGAAATTGTAAGTCGACTGAAGCTGCTGGCTCAAATGGAGGGAGAGTCAGTTTTTCTAGGACAAAGTTGAGGTCCCAGGCTGGCACTGGAGCCTTTCTTGGTGGCTTAATGTTCTTGATTACCCTGAGGAATTGCCTTAGCAAAGGATGTGAAAAGACAGGCGGATCAGTGTTATATCTAGCTGAAATAGCTGAAGCATGTATCTTTATGGAAGAATATGAGAGTCCATTCTGTAGCATATCTGCCAAATATTCCAGGATGAGTGGGATGTTCAGTAATGATGCATCATGTCCCTTGCTGGTATTCCAAATGCTGAATCTCTTCCATTTTGCTAAGTAAACCTTTCTGGTGGATGGTCTTCGAGCCTCTGCTAATATCCACTGAACTTCCTTGGAGAGAGATAGATTGAGGTTATTCATGGGATCTCCCAGGCTGTTAGCTGCAGTGTCTGAAGGTTTGGATGCACTGTTTTGAAGTTGTGTTGAGTCAAAAGTAGGGGCCATTGGGGAAGGGCCCACTTCTTGGTGTGACATATGCTCCGTAGTAGTGGATACCAGTGTTGTCTTGGCCAGTCTGGAGCTATGAGGATCCCCTTGGGTCTCTGCTTTGATCTTTAGTAATACTGAGGTCATCAGTGGCAGAGGTGGGAATGCATAGATTTTTAGGAAGTTCCAGTTGAATGAGAGAGCATCTATTTTCCAAGCTTGTGGATGATATGTCCTTGAGCAGAATTTTTGTAGATGATGGTTGAGGTGAGAGGCAAATAGGTCTACTTCTGGCCTGCCCCATGTCGGCGAGTTGTGTGAAGATCTTCGGATGTAACCTCCACTGTGGATCTGTGAAATTCCTGCTTAGGCTGTCCGCCAGCACATTGTCTTTGCCTGGAACAAACTGGGATTGTAACTGTATGTTTAGGCTCAGTGATTTTTCCCAAAGATTCATTGTCAGTCTGCAAAGGGGGTAAGAATGTGTGCCCCCTTGCTTGTTTATATACCACATCACAGTGGTGTTGTCTATCCGTATCAGTAAATGGCCTTGCTGAAGTTGTTGTCGAAAGGCCTCGATGGCATGCATTACTGCCAGCATTTCCTTTTGGTTTATATGCAGATGTGTTTCCTTTGGAGACCATTGTCCTTGCATACATCTGCCTTCCATGTGTGCCCCCCATCCAAGGTCTGAGGCGTCTGTGGTCATGGTCTGTGTTATCTGTGGTTTTTTGAACGACATACCTGTGTTTGCCTGGCTTGCCGAGGCCCACCATAGGAATTCCTTTTGTAGGCATGGAATGAGCGGTATGGTTGTCTCTAAGTTGCTGCTGTGCTGAGACCATAGGCTTTTTAGGTACCATTGAAGCTTTCTCATGTGTAGTCTTGCTAATGGAACCAGGAGAATGCAGGATGCCATGTAACCCAGGGCCTGTAGGAATCTCCTTACAGTCATCTGGGTGAGTTTTGCCAAACCTTTGAAATGAGTTAACTTCTCTTGCTTGTCTTCTGTCAGGTAAGCCATTTGGGAGGCTGTGTCTAGTTTGGCCCCTAAGAAGGTTATTTGCTGGGATGGTTGAAGTCTTGACTTTTGGAAGTTGACTGTGTATCCCAGAGCTTGAAGTAATCGTATGACATAGTTCAAGTTTTTTGTCAACATCAATTTGTCGTCCGCTTGTATGAGGCAGTCGTCCAGGTACGGGTAAATTTGGATCCCCTGGAGCCTGCAATGAGCAATTACTGAAGCCAGGCATTTTGTGAATACTCTGGGCGCAGTAGATAAGCCAAATGGCAATGCTGAGAATTGATAATGCTCTGGCCCTGCAAGAAATCTGAGGTATCTTCTGCAACTGTGTCTGATAGGGACATGCAGGTATGCCTCCTTGAGGTCCAGAGTAATCAGCCAAGACCCTTGCCCAGCATGGGAAGGAGTTGCTGTAGAGTCAGCATTTTGAACTTTGGTACTATGAGAAAGGTGTTTAATGCGGACAAATCCAGTATTGGTCTCCATTGAGTTTCTTTTCTTGGAACAAGGAACAGTCTTGAGTAAAACCCTGGCCTTGTTCTTGTTGTGGAACTCTTTCTATTGCTTTTATCCGAGCCAGCAGAGAAATTTGCTTGGTAGCCTCTGCCCTCTGGTTTTGTGGTAGGTTTGGCATGCCTTGTTTTCTTGGTAAGGTATGAAAATGGAACCTGTAACCTTGGTCTATAATGTCCAAAATCCATTTGTCCTTTGTCAATCTGTGCCAATTGTCTGAAAACAGAGATAATTTTCCTAAGGAGCTTCTATTTGTTCCTTGGTAGGCAGAAGTAGAGGAAAGTCATTAAGATTGTGGCTGTGGGGCAGGGGAAACCCCTGTGTCACTTCTTTGGTTTGCTGGCTGCCATTGTCGTCCCCTGTAAGAATCTCTGTATTGTCCTCTTCCTCGGCCACGTCTGTTTTTACCCCTTTGAAATTTTTCAGGATTAGGCAAGGACCAGTTTTTTGAAGGCCAATTCCTACTGAATCTGGGGGGCTAAACCTGGAGGAAATCTTTAACTGTCTGAACTGATTTTGCTTTTTCCTCGATGGACTTTAACACATCTTTAGCATTAGCACCAAAAAGCTTGTCCTTTTCCAAGGGTGCATCCAGAAGTTTTGCCTTAACATGATCTGGTAGAGGTTGCTCTTTTAACCAAGCATGTCTACGCATCACTGCCCCTGTCATAGCTGCCCTACATGAAGCTTCCAGTGCATCATATCCACACTGCAGGAAGTGATTGCTTACTTGCTGAGTGTTATGTACAGCTTCCTGCAAAGTCTTCCTGTCTAAAGGATCAGGAGAAGCTAATGTTTTTTGTAAATCTTCTAAGAGATAATCCTGATATCAACACAGGGCAAGGTTGACTTTTCCAAGTTTAACATCACTAAGGAGCAAGCAGCAGGGCTCCGTCATTTGAGTGAATTGCCAATCCGTGTTATTAAACCAGATAAAGGTGGGGGTTTGGTGATTTTTGATGAGCTTGATTATAAGGAAAGAATGTTACTTATTCTAAACAGTTCAGCTTATGATGAGGCCTCGTTAAATGAGGTTAATGTCACTCAGGGTCGAATTAGAGGGTATTTCAGGGATTTATATCTGGCAGGAAAGATTGATATTGACATGTATAATTTCATTGACATCTTTCCAGCAAAAATTCCTGTTATGTTTGGCATCCCTAAGATCCATAAGGATGCCTCTAACCCTCCTATGAGAGCCTTGGTTGATGGTCGTTCATCGATGACACATCCGTGCTCAAGGTTTATTGATACTATTTTGTCTAAATATATTAAATTGATCCCAAGTATCTGTAAAGGTTCATGGACTTTCTTAAGTAACATCAACAACATCCCCTTTGATGGCAGTAATAACTTTTTAACCATTGATGTCATCGATTTGTATACTTCCATTCCGCACTTGGAAGCGGTGGAATGGATTGGGGTTCTTTTGTCCGAACTTGGTGCACCAGATTTAGAAATTAACGGTCACCGAATTGTTGGAGATTGTCCTTACTTCCAATTTTTTTATTTTCGATAAAGAGATTTACTTGCAAAAACAGGGGGTGGCCATGGGCTCCCCCTGTGGCGCAAGTGTTGCGAATCTCTTTGTCGCTTATTGGGAGCAACACTTCCTTTTTTGTAATGCTGAGTTGTCGAAGTATATTGCTTTTTATACCAGATTCTTGGATGATATCTTTATCCTTTTTAAGGGTGATATCAGTTGCGCGGATTCTTTTGTTAATGCCATCAACCAAACGACCACTTTCTTAAAGTTCACCTTTAATTTTTCTGTATCAGAGATTGATTATCTGGATGTTAAATTGGTTAAGGGGTGTAATGTATTTACATCTTCTATTTATAGAAAGCCGACGTATTGCAATTCATTTTTGCATTTTTCCAGCTCACACCCTTTCAGACAGAAGAGGGCCATAGTAAAGGGTCAGCTTGTTTGTGCTGTAAGAATGTGCAGCACCTTGTCGGACTTTCTTAATGAATGTTTACTGTTGAATATGTTGAACTGTTGGATATGTTTTGTAATCGGGGGTACCCTGTTCAATTGTTTGATGAACTATTTAATGAAGTGAATTTGAAAAGGTCTGAAGGCTTTTTTAAGCCTCTTCTTGACCAGACCCAAGCTCCATGGAGTGAAACTTCAGATGTACTCCCCACTGAGGACATTGTTCCTTTACCAGTAGTTCATAATTCAAATTACATTCATGAGGACAAACAGTTTAATCTTTGTTTCACTATTACATTTAATGTGAATGCTATGGCCATTTTGTCAAACATTAGAAAGAACTGGCATTTTATTTCCAGTTCGGCTGACCTGTTGGAAAAATTGGGACCGTCCCCTTTGGTGGTATTTAAAAGGGGCAGCAATCTTAAGGAACTCTTACAAAGAAAAGGGCCTAATTACCCTTTTGTTAGACAAAAAGGGACTTTTAAATGTGGCTCTTGTAATTATTGTAAGTTTATTAAAACTGGTAACTCTTTCCTTATTGGGAATAGGAAATTCTATATTTATCATAAGATCAATTGTCAAACCCCTTCTGTAGTTTATGCTGCATTTTGTGTTTGCTGTCCTGCTTTCTATATTGGCAAGACAGATCACAAACTTAGGGAGCGCATTTACCAACATACGTACGCCATAAAGAAAAATAAAGGTGACAATGCTTTGGCTAAGCATGTGGATAAAAACTCAGGACATTCTTTCTGTTTTATGGGTATTGACCATATTCAGGGATGCATTAGGGGTGGACCGCTGTCTTTGCTGTTAGAGACCCGTGAGCTAGAATGGCAACTATCTTTGGATGCCTTCAAAGCTCCGGGTCTCAATGAAAATTGTAATATTAATGCAGTTTTAAAATTGCGTAGTTATTTGAGATAAGATTTTTTTCTTTTTACTTTTTATTTTAATAACTGTAAGGTTATTTGGTTTATAAATCTTTTTTAAGCTTTGTGTGATTTTTATTACAAACTTAGTGTCTTTTTTATCTTTGGTTTTGTAGTTTTAGTGAAGGGTTGTGTCAGTAATATGATGACAAGTTTTTTATGCTTGTAGTGGTGACGTAAATTTACTACTTCCTGTTTCATGTATTTAAATTGTGGAGTCTGCTTTGATTTTTATCTGAAGAAGCTGCATCTTTGTCTGTGGCGAAAACGCTTTTTCGTAAAAAATAAAACTGCGTTCATTTGTTTACCGTATTGAGGCTGTTGGCACACTCATTTTGTTCTCCCCGTTTGGTGTTTTACTGGTTTTTTACATTCGTGCTGTGATGATCTGGTAGAGGTTGTTCTTTTAACCATGCATGTCTACGAATGACTGCCCCTGTCATAGCTGCCCTACATGAAGCTTCCAGTGCATCATATCTACACTGCAGGAAGTGATTGCTGACTTGCTGAGAGTTATGTACAGCTTCCTGCAAAGACTTCCTGTCTAAAGGATCAGGAGAGGCCAATGTTTTCTGTAAATCTTCTAACAGGAAATCCTGATATTGCAACATGTGAAAAAGGCAATTCAAAGCTCTCATAGATAAAGTAGTGGAGGTGTAGACCTTTATCCCCCATCTCTCTAATGACCTAGCTTCCCTGTTGGAAGGCAAGGGATTTTTAGAGGTGGAAGCTGAAACACCTTTAGGTCCCTGAGAAATAGTTTCCAAATCAACAGTATGGGCCCTGAATAAATGGGAATGTGTTTCTGGGACCCTGTAATACCTGTCTGGCTTGGCTGGAGCAGGAGGAAGAGAAACCAGGGGTAACACTGGAGTCAGAATATAAATCATCCAAAACATCAAGCACAGGAGGGATAGCTAAGGGCCTGTGCTGGGGCTTTAAGGAAAGTTCGAAGGCACTTTCTGGAATCAGAATATTCCTGGCCTTGCCACTTGAAATGTTCCCTCATGGTATGCAGAACTTCCCCAAAAGAAATATCCTCAGGAGGGGAGGCCGAGGGGATGGAATCCTCTGCATCCGAGTCCTCATAGGTCTGGAAGAGCTCTTTCTGGCCATCGGAGTGGACAGAGTCCTCAGAATCTTCATCTGAAGGGATAGGGTCAGAGGGTTCAACCCGGGGCCTCTTAGCAGGAGGCTGGAATCCTCTCTCAGGATGGGCCTGTGAACCTCTAATCATAGAAATTAAGTCTGCGGCCATAGTCATGATTTGTGTCTCTGGAGTAGGCTGAGGTAAGGCTTTAGCAGTAAAGTGCTTGGTCTT